>NC_057814.1:559027633-559220946 GCF_018294505.1 Triticum aestivum
GGCCCGGCGGGCCGTGGGCGGCGCGGGGCCACGTGGCGCATCCCGATTGGGCGCAGGCGGCGGCAGAGATTTGTCCGGCCGGCGGCGGACGTGTCCGTCGGCGCGGAGGGATAGGTCTAGGGTTTGATCTGCGAACGTTTTTCGGGAGAGATGCCTATTTATAGGTAGAGGGAGCTTGGAGAGTCCAAATGAGGTGCGGTTTTCGCCCACACGATCGTGATCGAACGACCTACAGCATGGAAGAGAGTTTGGTGGGTTTTGGGCTGTTTAGAGAGAGGGGGTTTTGCTGCAACACACAGAAGGCATCTGCGATTACCCGGTTAACCGTTGGAGTACCAAACGACCTCCAAATGGAACGAAACTTGACCGGTGGTCTACCGGTGGTATACCAAGGCCACTCGACAAGCCTCGGTCCATTCCGAAAACGTTTGACACCCGCTCACGAAAGAAAATAAGAGGGGTGCGCCGGATTGCAAAACGGACAATGGGGAAATGCTCGGATGCATGAGACGAACACGTCTGCAAATGCAATGCACATGATGACATGGTATGAAATGCATGACATGAACAAAATGCAAAACGAAAGACAAAACCCGACCACGGAGGGAATATCATAACACATAGCCGAAAATGGCAAGAGTTGGAGTTACAAATATGGAAAGTTACATCCGGGGTGTTACAACACTCCACCACTACGAGAGGATCTCGTCCCGAGATCTAGGACTGAAAGAACTCCGGATATTCGGAACGGAGATGGTCCTCGCGTTCCCAGATGGCTTCCCGGTCGGAATGGTACGACCACTTCACTTTCAGGAATTTGATTGACTTGTTGCGAGTCTTGCGCTCAGTTTCTTCTAGAATAGCAACGGGGTGCTCATGATAAGACAAAACTTCTTGGAGGTCAATCTCTTCGAAGTTGATAGTGCGCTCAGGAGTCTTGAAGCACTTGCGGAGCTGTGACACGTGGAACACATCGTGCACGTTCGCGAAGTTGGAAGGAAGCTCAAGTTGATAGGCGAGGTCGCCTCTTTTGCCAATGATCTTGAAAGGACCCATGTAGCTAGGGGCAAGCTTCCCTTTGATACTGAAGCGACGAGTGCCTTTCATTGGAGATGCGGAGGTAGACATGGTCTCCAATCTCGAAAGCCACATCATGGTGCTTACTATCATAGTAACTCTTCTGGCGCAATTGCGCGGCTTTGAGATTATCACGGATGACTTTACACATTTCTTCAGCGTCAGTGATTAAGTCATTGCCAAGAAGTTGGCGTTCACCAGTCTCTGACCAATTGAGAGGAGTACGGCACTTTCTGCCATAGAGAATCTCGAATGGGGCCTTGCCCGAACTCGCTTGGAAGCTGTTGTTGTAGGAGAATTCAGCATATGGAAGACAATCTTCCCATTTCATGCCAAAGGAAATGACACAAGCCCTGAGCATATCTTCAAGAATTTGATTGACTCGCTCGATTTGGCCACTAGTTTGAGGATGGAAAGCTGTGCTGAAGCGAATGTTCGTGCCCATGGCCTTCTGGAAGGAGTCCCAGAACTTAGAGGTGAAGATGCTTCCACGATCTGAAGAAATCAATTGTGGAATGCCGTGTAAAGAGACAATTCTGGAGGTGTATAGCTCTGCCAACTGAGCTGCTGTGATGGATTCTTTGATTGGAAGGAAATGAGCCACTTTAGAAAGCTTGTCAATGACAACGAAGATAGCATCATTTCCACACTTGGACTTTGGAAATCCAGTCAAGAAGTCCATTTCAATATGATCAAACTTCCACTCTGGGATAGCAAGAGGTTGGAGGAGACCAGCTGGTCGTTGGTGTTCTGCTTTCACTCTTCGACAGACATCACATTCATTCACGAATTGAGCAATTTCTCGCTTCATTCGAGTCCACCAATACGACTGCTTGAGGTCATGGTACATCTTCGTACTTCCCGGATGAATGGAGAGAAGAGAATTCTGCGCCTCGTTCATTATGACTATCCTTAGATCACCTTTAGGAATCACAATCCGGTCCTCGAAGAATAAAGTGTCTCTGTCATCAATGCGATAGCACTTGTATTTGGAAAGACCCTTGTCGATACCACGTTTCACCTTCTTCACCATGGCATCAAGAAGTTGTGGCTCATGAATTTGATCTTCCAAAGTAGGAGAGACTATGAGGTTGGCAAGAAAGCCTTGAGGAACAACTTGGAGATTCAGCTTGCGTAAAGCTTCACAAAGATCCGGTTGGAAAGGCTTGAGGATTAAGCTGTTGCAATAAGCCTTCCTGCTTAAAGCATCTGCAATGACATTGGCTTTGCCTGGAGTATACTCAATACTCGGATTGTACTCTTGAATCATTTCGACCCATCGAGTCTACCTGAGCTTGAGGTTGGGCTGAGTGAAGATATACTGGAGACTCTTGTGATCGGTGAAAATGTCCACTTGTCTTCCCAACAAGAGATGTCTCCATGTTATCAATGCATGGACAACTGCCGCCAACTCAAGATCGTGAGTGCGGTAATTCTTCTCATTTGGCTTCAACTGACGAGAGGTATAGGCCACGACTTTCTTCTCTTGCATTAACACAGCACCGAGACCTTGGAGAGAAGCATCACAGAAAACTTCAAATGGCTTGGATTCATCAGGAGGAGTCAAGACAGGAGCTGTGACCAGTTTCTCTTTGAGAGTGTTGAAAGCAACGTCACACTCAGGAGACCAGACATACTTCACATGCTTCTGGAGGAGGTTGGAAAGAGGCTTTGCAATCTTAGAGAAATTCTCAACGAATCTTCGGCAATAGCTTGCAAGACCAAGAAAACTGCGGAGCTGCTTGACATTCTGAGGAGGTTCCCAATTCACAATTGCGGACACCTTCTCGGGGTTAACAGCGATGCCCTTGGCAGAGATGATGTGACCAAGGAAAAGAACTTCATCGAGCCAAAACTCACATTTTGAGAACTTCGCATAGAATTGATACTCTCTGAGCTTGTCGAGCACCAATCGCAAATGTTTGGCATGATCCTTCTTATTCTTGGAGAAGACCAAGATATCATCGAGATACACCAGAACGAATTCATTGGTATAGGGGTTGAAGATGAAATTCATCATCCGAGAGAATACTGGAGGAGCATTGACAAGGCCGAAAGACACGACAGTATATTCATAAGAACCAAAGCTTGTTCTGAATGCTGTCTTGGGAATATCTTCTTCACGAATGTGAATCTGATGATAACCCATACGAAGGTCAAGCTTGGAGAATACTTTAGCACCTTTGAGTTGCTCGAATAGCTCATTGATGTTGGGAAGTGGATACTTGTTCTTGATTGTCTTCTTGTTCAATGGACGGTAGTCGACACAAAGTCGGTCCGTGCCATCCTTCTTCTTTACAAAAAGAACACCACACCCCCATGGAGATGAACTCGGTCTGATCAAACCCAGACGCTCTTGTTCATCGAGCTGTTTCTTCAATTCCTTCAGCTCGTTAGGTCCAAGCTTGTATGGACGCTTGCAAACGGGTTCTGTGTCCGGCTCAAGATCGATAATGAACTCAACTGGCCGGTGAGGAGGCATACCCGGAAGCTCTTCTGGAAAGACATCTTGATACTCACAAACGACTGGAATATGAGAGATGGCATTCAATTCGCCCTTCTCATTGAGAGAAAATAACCGCATGGTTTCATCACGAGCGGCATAAATGATAACATCCTCAGAAGAGTGTGTCAATTGAATTTCCCTGGCAGCACAATCAAGTTGAGCCTTGTGCTTAGAAAGCCAGTCCATCCCGAGTATAAGATCAATATCCGAGTCACCAAGAACCATTGGAGAAGACAGAAATTTATAGTTGCCCATCTTGATGGAAACATCCGGAACCACCAAACTAGAACTCAAACGTTTACCCGGAGAAACGACATCCATGGGTTTACTCAGATGAGAACAAGTGAATTCATGCTTGGCAAAAAAGGGTCTTGACATGAAACAAAGCGATGCACCAGTATCAAATAAAACTTTTGCAGGAATATCACTAACTGGAAGATTACCCATTATCACATCAGTAGATTCCTCCGCTTGAGCTGCATTCATCATGTTCACCTTTGCAGACTTTGGATTATGCTTGACCACTGCATTGCTGGAAGATCTGACAGGAGGAGGAGGAGGCAGGCGCCTTTGGTTGAAGCACTTGTTAGCATAGTGACCTTTCTGCTGACACTTGTTGCAAGTCACCTCTGAGAGTGGACGATGATAAGGAGCACTGGACTTTGGAGCTTGATTTTGAGACTTGTTCTGATAGCCAGAGTTGGAAGAACCATGGCCACCTTTGTTCTTCTGCTGGTAAGGCTGACGAAATGGAGGAGGAGGAGGCAACCAGAACTTCTGTTGCCTAGCAGCCACAAGTGAGGAAGAAGAAGATTGAACTGCGTCTCTGACTCTCTTCTTAGAAGCCTCACACTTGGGCTGAGCAGCCTCTTGCTTCAGTGCCATGTTATAGAATTGATCAAACTGAGTAGGCTCAACAAGAACGAGAGCTAACTGCAGATCCTCTCTAAGGCCACCTCTGAAGTGATAGATCATGCTCTTTTCATCAGGGACGTCTTGTTTAGCGAAGCGAGCAAGTTTCTGGAACTGGATGTTGAATTGATACACAGACATGTTGCCTTGCTTGAGATTGCGGAACTCCTCACGCTTGCTCTCAACAACACTTTGTGGAATGTGGTGCGCTTTGAAATCCCGACAGAAGTCAGTCCAAGTGATCACACGATCTCCTCTGGAATCTTTGTATTGCTGAAACCAATCAGCAGCTTGGTCCTTGAGCTGAAAAGAAGTGAACTTGACATAGTCCTCAGGCCTGACATTGCTACATTCAAAATGCTTGTTGATGTCCACGAGCCAATCATCGGCATCCATGGCCTCGGCACAGTAGCTGAAAGACTTGGGCTGATTTGCGAGAAACTGGTTGAGTGTAGCGAAGTGAGGCTGATTGTTGCCTTGACCTTGATTTCCTTGATTGCCTTGCCCTTGGGTGCGTTCTTGCAAGAGTTGCAGAATCATCTGAGCATTGGCGTTGGTGGCTGCCATGATAGCTTGCCATGCCTCCGGAGGCGGAGGTCGTGGCGGAGGGTTCGCTTGACTCCCTTCATTACGATCCGGATTCTGACGCGTTGGCGGAGCCATCCTGAAGAGGGTGACATCCGTTAGCATCTTGATAGACAAATAGACAAGTAGAATCAACGGATAGAAATTGCAACATATAGTCTTCACAATAAACATTCGAACGAAGATGAACGAATGAATTCCGTAGTAAATCATCACACTTCCATAAGTTGAGAAGCCACTTGAAAAAGATATGGAATCAACATATGCCTTAGAAGCAACTCGAATACCATAATTCAAGACAAAACAAAGTATTGGCTTGCAGAATAAGCCGGAACAAACATATCATAGAGATTTCGTCCGAAGTTTTCGTGGTGGGGCCCACACGGGCTCGATCGTACAGCAACATCATGTACAAGGCTGTGCACATGACATACGAAGCGTCCCCGAGTCGGCATAGCCAAGGACTCTTTAAGACACTACGAGACCACTGTAAAACCAACCGTGTACAGGCGGACCACGAGACGTCGAACCCCAATCTCATATCATGCGTCTGTCGGAAAGATATCCTAAGAGCTACTTGAATTCCCACTTATAAACTCCCGAAACTTTCTGGTTATGCAATCTGGTGTTGGGGATACAGGGGACACAAAATATATCACCCAAACTAGCAATCCCTAGATCCAGCTGTATCCATCCGTCAACACATAACCCAGAAACCTTCGGAAATCGTTTACCTCAACCTTCGAAAAGCATCCGTTATACGAGTTATGGCAATACTCCCGAACTCCCGCCCCAGTACTGGGTGGCGTCGAGGTGATCTCACCAACAACTGCATAAAAGAGATTTCGATGTCGGCGAAACTCAGGTATTCCAAAACTGCAACGATAAAATTGTGACGACAACACCTCGGAGCTCAACTCCCCGGGACACTGCCACAACCCCTAAATGTCAGGAGGCACCAAGAACAATGTTCTCGTCACAAAACCATCGGAAATATTCCAAGATACCCGCGTGATCCTAAAAAAATTTAGTGAAATTTGAGGAGAGAAGAGTCAAAACTTCTACGTCAGGAGACCTCACCAGAGCGACGAAGGGACTGAGGAGTAAAAAGAATCCTACTCTCCGATATATATAATCCTAAGACACAAAACATTTTTGTTCTAGACTCAACAACGCCAGCGATTCGATCAAGCAGGGGGCTCCTAAGTCGGGGATGGCTCTGATTACCAACTTGTAACGCCCACGATGCGGCTATATCTCCCACGTGTCGAGGCACGACTTAGAGGCATAACCGCATTGTGGTTTTGTCGCAAGAAGGGTCATCTTCGCACAATCCCATGTAATGAACAAGAATGGGATAAAGATTTGGCTTACAATCGCCACTTCACACAATACATGAATATAATTCATACATCATCCAAAAATACACACATACACCGACTACGGTCAAGATCCAAATGAAAATAAGATAACCCCAAATGCTAGATCCCCGATCGTCCCAACTGGGCTCCACTACTGATCATCAGGAAAAGACACATAGTAACGACCACGTTCCTCATCGAACTCCCACTTGAGATCGATCCCATCATCTGCACTGGCATCGTCGGCACCTGCAACTGTTTTGGTAGAATCTGTGAGTCACGAGGACTCAGCAATCTCACCCCGCGAGATCAAGACTATTTAAGCTTATAGGAAAGGATGGTGTAATGAGGTGGAGCTGCAGCAGGCATTAAGCATATATGGTGGCTAGCATACGCAAAAGAGAGCGAGAAGAGAAGCAACGGAACGGTCGTTATCTAGTAATGACCAAGAAGTGATCCTGAACTCCTACTTACGTCATTCATAACTCAAACCATGTTCACTTCCCGGACTCCGCCGAGAAGAGACCATCAGGGCTACACACACAGTTGATGTATTTTAATTGGGTCAAGTGACAAGTTCTCTACAACCGGACATTAACCAATTCCCATCTGCCTCATAACCGCGGGCACGGCTTTCGAAAGATAATACCCTGCAGGGGTGTCCCAACTTAGCCCATCATAAGCTCTCACGGTCAACGAAGGATAAACCTTCTCCCGGAAAGACCCGATCAGTCTTGGAATCCCGGTTTACAAGACATTTCGACAATGGTAAAACAAGACCAGCAAAGCCGCCCGATGCGCCGACAAATCCTGATAGGAGCTGCACATATCTCGTTCTCAGGGCACACCGGATAAGTCAAGCTACGAGTAAACCCAGACCTCGAGTTTCCCCGAGGTGGCCCCGCAGGCTGCTCGGTTCGGACCAACACTCGAAGGAGCACTGGCCCAGGGGGGGTAAAATAAAGATGACCCTCGGGCTCGCGAAAACCCGGGGGAAAAGGCTTAGGTCGCAAATGGTAAAACCAAGGTTGGGCCTTGCTGCAGGAGTTTTATTCAAGGCGAACTGTCAAGGGGGTCCCATAAATCACCCAACCGCATAAGGAACGCAAACTCAAGGAACATAATACCGGTATGACAGAAACTAGAGCGGCAAGAGTGGAACCGAGCTGGAGGCCTTCGGGTGATTACCACGTCCGGGTCGTCTGCTGGTGGAGCCGAGCTGGAGGCCTCCGGGTTAACAGAAGCTTCGGTGGTTGCCTTCGTAGTTGGGGCAGTGGCCTCAGGTGCCGTGTCCATTGGAGTGGTGGCGTCGGGGGCGGAGGCAGCTGGCGGTTCTTGAGCCGCCACCTCCGGTTCAAATAAATCCGGCACTCCGGTTGACTTGGTCTTCTTCGCTCTCTTGGTGAGCTTTGCCTGGGCGCTAAAAGGACAGAAACATTCAGCACAAAGAAAGTAAGTACAGACAAGTATAATATGAGATGGTTGTCATTACCCGGGCGCGGTCTTGAAAGTCGGAAGACTCGACTGCATAGAGTCGCCCGAAGAAGGGGAGGTCTCCTGATAATTGGAGTCAGAAGAATTGAGTGGCTGACGGATAACACCCGCCAATGGATGAAAAGGGTACAAGTGGGAAAAAACCTCAGTTCGGCGCTTCCTTGTGGCGTCGGGTAACCCGACGGAGAGGTCGGTGTCCTTGTTGGTCCGGGTGTGACGCTGGCTTTCATGAACCTGTCGCTTCAAAATAAATTGAGGGTCTTGATAAGCTAAAGGATGTGAAAAGCTTACTTTCCGGGTTACCCTTCGGACTTTCAGCTGTGGCAAGGGCTCCGAGTCGGAGGAAAGTGACGTTACCTCTTCAACCACCGGGTTACTGGCGCCAGTGTCATCCTTTCAATGAGCAAGTGTTGATAAGGCGGACAGCAACAAACAACAAATACAGCAAGGACTTAAAGGCTTAGGGGTTACCTCTGACTCGGAGCTGTCGCTTAATTGCATTAGCTCCGAAGCAGTAGGCCTGCTTCCTTTTTTGCGAGGGGCGGCTTTCTTCGCCTTCCTGGCCTTCTTGGCCGCCTCATGGTCATATTTGACCCGCCAGAACTTATCATCAGCCTGAAAAATACAATGATGAATTCTTGAAACGGTTCAGATGAAGGTTATATGCAGAAGAAGATAAAAAGTTAAAGTCAGCGGCTTACCGCTGGGGCTGGGTTGGTCTTGCAGAAGGGGGCTAACCTGGTCCTTCCGCAGTCTGCCAGGCTCTCGTTTAAAAGAGCCTTGGTCATCTCTTCTGCAACGTCTTCTGGAAGATCATTGCGGCTGTGTCTCTGAGGGTCATCCTTTCGTCCTGTGTACTCACACATTAAGCCGGGGCGGCGGCTCAATGGGATCACCCGCCATGAGATCCAAACCTGGACCAGGTCGATTCCGTCCAGACCATTGCCCAGGAGAGCCTTGATCTTGTTGATAGTGGGGAGCAGAGGCTGGCGCTCCGCTTGAGTCAGCTTGTCCGACAGTGGGTGAGTCGGCTCCAGATGTGTTGGGCGAAAGCCGGGCAGCGGGCTTTCATCAGCCGGGGATGTATCTTTGCAGTAGAACCAAGTCATGTTCCAGTCCTTTGGGTGGCTCGGCGGCTCTGCGTAAGGGAAAAGGCAGTCCCTACGACGCTGGATGGAGATACCACCTAACTCCAGACTTGGCCCATTGGCGCACTCATTCTGACGGTTTAAGTAAAAAAGCTCTCTGAAGAGCAGCAGACTAGGTTCTTCTCCAAGGTAAACCTCGCAGAAGACTTGAAAATTGCATATGTTGGACACTGAGTTGGGTCCTATATCTTGAGGCCGCAAGTCGAAGAAGTTGAGCACGTCCCTAAAAAACTTTGAGCCGGGCGGTGCGAAGCCCCGGCTCATGTGATCCGCAAAAATCACTACCTCCCCATCCTTTGGCTGTGGCCTCTCTTCTGACGGGTCAGGGGCACGGTAGGACATGATGTCTTTCTTGGGCAGATATCCTGACTTAACAAAATCAGCTAGGGTCTCGTTGGTGACATTGGATCTCATCCAGTTGCAAGTAATGGGAGCTTTGGGAGGCATGGTGAAAGTCGGCAGTCTATGACAAAAAGGAAAAAACGTCCGGGTTAATTATAAGCCGGATACGATGAGTACACAGGGCAAAAGGATGACCCTCAGAGGCATAGCCGCAATGATCTTCCAGAAGACGTTGCAGAGGAGGAGACCAAGGCTCTTATAAACAAGAGCCTGGCAGACTGCGGAAGGACCGGGTTAGCCCCCTTCTGCAAGACCAATCCAGCCCCAGCGGTAAGCCGCTGACTTTAACTTTTTATCTTCGTCTGCATATAACCTTCATCTGAACCGTTTTAATAATTCATC
Source organism: Triticum aestivum (assembly GCF_018294505.1). Taxonomy (NCBI): domain Eukaryota; kingdom Viridiplantae; phylum Streptophyta; class Magnoliopsida; order Poales; family Poaceae; genus Triticum; species Triticum aestivum. The sequence goes on from NC_057814.1 coordinate 559,037,461, forward strand.
ATTGTATTTTTCAAGCTGATGATAAGTTCTGGCGGGTCAAATATGACCATGAGGCGGCCAAGAAAGCCAGGAAGGCGAAGAAAGCCGCCAAGAAAGCCGCCCCTCGCAAAAAGGGAAGCTGGCCTACTGCTTCGGAGCTGATGCAATTAAGCGACAGCTCCGAGTCAGAGGTAACTCCTGAGCATTTAAGTCCTTACTATATTCACTGTTTGTTGCTGTCCGCCTTATCAATACTTGCTCATTGACAGGATGACACCGGCGCAAGTAACCCGGTGGTTGAAGAGGTAATGTCACTTTCCTCCGACTCGGAGCCCTTGCCACAGCTGAAAGTCCGAAGGGTAATCCGGAAAGTAAGCTTTTCACATCCTTTAGCTTACCAAGACCCTCAATTTATTTTGAAGCGACAGGTTCATGAAAGCCGGCGTCACACCCGGACCAACAAGGACACCGATCTCTCCGCCGGGTTACCCGACACAACAAGGAAGCGTCGAACTGAGGTTTTTTCTCACTTGTACCCTTTTCACCCGTTGGCGGGTGTTATCCGTCAGCCACTCAACTCTTCTGACTCCAATTATCAGGAGACCTCCCCTTCCTCGGGCAACTCCATGCAGTCGAATCTGCCGGCTTTCAAGACCGCGCCCGGGTAATAATAACCATCTCATGTTGTTCTAATATTCACTCATATTTTTTTTACTAACCTTTGTTGTTCTTTCAGTGCCCAAGCAAAGCTCACCAAGAGGGTGAAGAAAACCAAGTCAGCCGGAGTGCCGGATTTGCCTGAGCCGGCGGAGACAGTCCAAGAGCCGCCAGCTGCCTCTGCCCCCGAAGCCACCACTCCAATGGACACGGCACCTGAAGCCACTGCTCCGACTACCAAGGCGACAACCGAAGCTTCTGTTAACCCGGAGGCCTCCAGCTCAGCTCCACCAGCAGACGACCCAGACGTGGTAATCACCCGGACGGAGTTCGTTGAGCCGGGGAGACCTACCGTGCTGGCCAAGTGCTCCGCCAAGGGGGAGTTGCTGCAGCCCCACCAGGTGAACCTGGATCTCTCCGACTACACTAACTTGAGCATTGGAGAGCTCGTCTCTGGCTACATCAGCCAGGTGCACAAGAGCCGGGACACGGAGGTCGCCATGGTAAACCAGATCCAACAAAAATCTGAGGTATCCTTCTGATGTCTTCTTACTTACTGCATAGTTACCTTTGCCATGCTAGCCCCCAAGTCGACGACTTATGATTGAATATGTTATAGACTTAGGTTCCGGCTTACTCAATTGAGCTGGCAGTATGTAGATAGATACGTTCAATATGCATTAGCCCCCAAGTGCCAAGTGTCTTTGCTTGGAAAACGCTTGGGACTTATATAGTAACTGTCAATAACCAGGAAATTGATACAGGCTGTGAGCAAGAAGCTAGAGGCGGACCTTGCAGATCTCAAGAGCCGGCTGAAGATGCAGGAAATGGAGACCCGGATGGCAAACGCCAAGTTTGTATCCAGCATCGCCACTCAAGAAAATTTGCAGACCGAGTTTGATGCTGAGCGAAAAGCCTGGGCCGAAGAGAAGGCCGCACTGGTGACCTGGGCGGAACAGGCGGAGAAGGCTCTCTCTGAGAAGACCGCCGAGCTCTCCGGCCTAAAGCGCCAGGTTTCCCAAATGGTGGCCACCATCTTCGGTAAGTCGCCTCACCGGCTTTCATCAATGTTAGAATGTTTATATCTCATTATTCATCCTTGCCACCGGCTTATCTGATTCTGTTAAACATGCCCCAGAAGTGCCAACCTCAACCAGAGTGTGGTCACCAAGCTAAAGGCCGTGTATACCCTGGTGGAACAGCTCTACACCGGGTCACAGCGTGCCTTAGCTGTGGTGGCCCTATCCAACGAGGTGCCGACTCACCTGGCCGAAGTCCTGCGCCGGCTCGCCGTCCTGGCTCAGCGGATCCAAGAGCTGCGACGGGCCTCCGCGAGAGCCGGAGCAATCGCCGCGCTGAGCCGGGCCAAGGCATTCCTGCCGGAGCTAGACCCGGCAGACATCGCCCTGGGTTATCCAAGCCTGAAGGAAGACGGCTCAGCTTTCGATCAGAAGGATTTCGCAGCCTGCGTGAAGGCGGTACGCCCGGTGGCCACCCTTATCGGGAACGACACGGACCTGACCAAGTACCAGCCAGGTTATGATGCGGAGAATCAGAGGATTCCAACCCCTCGCTACGAAGCTCTCAACCTGATCCCTCCGGCTCGTCAGCACACCTTCGCCCCGGAGATTGACCCGGCCGGGTTAATTGACGAGGAAGCCCAATTCGAAGCTCTCAGCGGCATCGACTGGAAGTCATCAACCTTCCAGGTCTTGGGATCAGCCGGAGGAGAAGACAGGAACGAGCCGGAGACTTCAACTCAGCGGGCATCATGATTCGGTTGGCGGTTTACCAAACAATGCTCCACCCTCTTTAGACTTGATGAATTTTGTAATAGAGTAGGTGCAACAGTTAATCTCTGCCGTGCCATCGTGCACGTATTGAATGCAAAAAGTCGTCTGAAGTTGTCTTTTTGATATTTCTCCGGGTTATAATCATCCCTTTGTTTTTCTCAACCTCAAAGAGGTGCCCTTAAGTATCCTGCATAAGAAGGCAAATCACAAATCTCGAGGCGGCGGCCCGTAAGCATACTTCCGATTTAGATAACCCGGGTAACAAGGTTGGTATCTTAGCTCCGAGTTACCTGTCGTAATGACACCCATGGCGTTCAACGAACACTGTAAACCAAAGTTAAGCCGGCAAAGTGAGACCCGGCCGTACACACGTTGACATAACCAGAGTAAACTTTTGATAAAGCAGAGGAACTTAGGGGCTTCCGGTTCGAATTCGACCAGAGACCCGTGCCAAAGGGGTTAAGCTAAGATTCGGATACGATTACATAGCCCCCAGTGGGTGTGGCGATGCCAATCAAGAGGGTACCGACAGCTATGTTCTCTTTGGTTCGAATACGACCCATGTTTGAACAGGAAGCCCCCAAGTGATTTTAAGAATTGTTTAACGACGCTGATTCGAATACGATCCACGTCGGTTCCCAGAGGGGTTTAACCTATGATTCAAATATGACCAAAGGTAACCTCCCAATGAGCTCGGCACTTTGCCAATCAAATGGGTATCGACAGCTATGTTCTCTTTGGTTCGAATACGACCCATGTTTGAACAGGAAGCCCCCAAGTGACCTTACTTTTTATGGCTAGATTCGAATACGATCATAAGCCGGATCCTCCTTTAAGTCATCATGTAATCTTGTAATAAAAACAACATGCGCATATTTGGAGTAGAAAAAAGGACAGAGGTCCTGCTTTATTGCTTATCATAATATATACATGGCTGAGAGAAATATGTACACCACGAGAGCCGGTGGCTCAAGTGTAGTAAGGCCGAAGCTGAGCTATGTTCCACGGCCGACGGGTCTCCTCCTCCGACTTACGTGAATCTTTGTGCTCCCGAATGTCAATGAGGTAATATGACCCGTTGTGCAAGTTCTTGCTGACCACAAAGGGCCCTTCCCAAGGTGGGGATAACTTGTGAGCATCTGTTTGATCCTCGATGAGCCGGAGCACGAGGTCGCCTTCCTGGAAGACCCGGGATTTGACCCGGCGCCTATGATAACGGCGCAGGTCTTGTTGGTAAATCGCTGAACGGGCAGCCGCCACATCACGCTGTTCATCCAACAAGTCAAGAGCATCTTGGCGCGCCTGTTCATTATCCGTCTCCACATAAGCCGCCACGCGAGGTGAGTCATGACGGATGTCACTGGGGAGGACTGCTTCTGCTCCATAAACCATGAAGAAAGGCGTGAAGCCTGTAGAGCTGTTAGGAGTAGTGTTGATGCTCCATAACACGGAGGGCAAGTCCTCCACCCAACAACCCGGCGTCCGTTGCAAAGGGACCAAAAGCCGGGGCTTGATGCCCTTCAGAATCTCCTGATTAGCTCTCTCAGCTTGACCATTGGATTGAGGATGAGCCACTGAAGAAACATCAATTCGGATATGCTCTCGTTGACAAAACTCTTCCATGGCGCCTTTGGAGAGATTGGTGCCATTGTCAGTTATAATGTTGTGCGGAAAACCAAAGCGGAAAATCACCTTTTTCATAAATTGAACCGCCGTGGCTGCATCGCACTTGCTAACTGGCTCAGCTTCCACCCACTTTGTGAATTTATCAACTGCCACCAAGAGGTGGGTCTTCTTATCCTTGGACCTTTTAAAAGGCCCAACCATATCAAGCCCCCAGACCGCAAAGGGCCAAGTGATTGGGATCATCCTCAACTCCTGAGCCGGCACATGAGCCCGTCATGAAAACCTCTGGCAACCATCACATTTGCTGACCAAGTCCTCTGCATCAGCATGAGCCGTCAGCCAATAAAAACCATGACAGAAAGCCTTGGCCACAAGGGACTTTGAGCCGGCATGATGGCCACAATCCCCTTCATGGATCTCACGCAAAATCTCTTGACCCTCCTCAGGGGAGACACAACGCTGAAACGCTCCCGTGACACTGCGATGATGCAATTCGCCATCGATAACGATCATTGACTTAGCCCGCCGGGTTATTTGCCTGGCCAAAGTCTCATCCTCACGCAACTCGCCCCGGGTCATATAAGCCAAATATGGCATTGTCCAGTCTGGTATGACATGAAGAGCCGCCACCAGTCGTGCCTCCGGGTCAGGGACAGCCAAATCTTCCTCCGTAGGCAACTTAACCGAAGGGTTATACAGGACGTCCAGGAAAGTCTTAGGCGGCACCGGCTTTCGCTGAGAGCCTAGCCGGCTTAGAGCATCAGCCGCCTCGTTCTTCCTGCGATCAATGTGCTCTACTTGGTAGCCCTGAAAGTGCCCAGCAATTGCATCAACCTCGCGGCGATAAGCCGCCATCAGAGGATCTTTAGAATCCCACTTGCCTGATACTTGTTGAGCCACCAAGTCTGAGTCACCAAAGCACCTTACCCGGCTCAAGCTCATCTCCTTAGCCATCCGAAGACCGTGGAGCAAAGCCTCGTACTCAGCCGCGTTGTTAGTGCAAGGAAACATCAACTGTAGCACATAATGGAACTTGTCACCTTTAGGGGACGCCAATACAACGCCAGCCCCCGAGCCCTCCAACTGCCTGGACCCATCGAAGTGAATAGTCCAATATGTGTTATCCGGCTTTTGCTCAGGCACTTGTGACTCTGTCCAATCATTGATGAAATCCACCAAGGCCTGAGATTTAACAGCAGTGCGTGGCACATATTTGAGACCATGAGGTCCAAGTTCTATAGCCCACTTAGCAATTCTCCCTGTGGCCTCTCTGTTTTGAATGATATCACCAAGGGGGGCAGAACTGACCACAGTGATGGGATGACCCTGAAAATAATGCTTAAGTTTCCGGCTCGCCATGAACACACCATATACCAGCTTCTGCCAATGCGGGTACCGCTGCTTGGACTCAATGAGCACTTCGCTGACATAATAAACCGGCCGCTGAACCGGATGCTCCTTACCCTCCTCCTTGCGCTCCACCACAATAGCCACACTGACGGCTCGTGCGTTTGCCGCCACATACAGCAGTAAGGGCTCCTTATCAACCGGAGCAGCAAGGACTGGGGGCTCTGCCAGCTGCTTCTTCAAATCCTCAAAGGCGGTATTAGCTGCATCATTCTAGACAAAATTATCAGTTTTCTTCATCAACTGATATAAGGGCATGGCCTTCTCACCCAAACGGCTTATAAACCGGCTTAAAGCAGCGATGCGACCCGCCAAGCGCTGAACATCATTTATACACGCCGGCTTAGCCAGGGAGGTGATGACCTTGATCTTCTCCGGGTTAGCCTCAATGCCTCTGTCAAAAACCAAGAAGCCCAAGAGTTTGCCTGCAGGAACACCAAAGACACACTTGGCCGGGTTAAGCATCATCTTATAGACCCGGAGATTATCAAAGGTTTCCCTTAAATCATCTATCAGGGTTTCCTCTTTTATGGACTTAACCACAATATCGTCCACGTAAGCGTGAACATTGCGCCCAATCTGTTTATGAAGACAGTTCTGTACACAACGCTGGTAAGTCGCCTGTGCACATTTGAGTCCAAAGGGCATAGACACATAGCAGAAGGCTCCAAAGGGAGTGATAAACGCCGTCTTCTCCTGGTCCTTAACTGCCATCTTAATCTGATGATAACCGGAATAAGCATCCAAGAAACTTAAACGTGCACAACCTGCCGTAGCATCAATGATTTGATCAATACGGGGGAGGGCAAAAGGGTCAGCCGGACACGCCTTGTTCAAGTCCGTGTAGTCCACACACATCCGCCAGGTGCCGTTCTTCTTGAGTACGAGCACCGGGTTAGCTAACCACTCTGGGTGAAAGACTTCAACGATAAACCCGGCCGCCAAGAGCCGGGCCACCTCTTCACCAATAGCTTTCCGCCTCTCTTCATTAAACCGCCGAAGGAACTGTCTGACCGGCTTAAATTTCGGATCAACATTGAGAGTATGCTCAGCGAGTTCTCTAGGTACACCTGGCATGTCAGAAGGTTTCCATGCGAAGATGTCCCTATTCTCACGGATGAACTCGATGAGCGCGCTTTCCTATTTTGGATCCAGATTTGCACTGATGCTAAACTGCTGGGATGAGTCACCTGGAACAAAATCAACAAGTTTAGTCTCATCCGCCGATTTAAATTTCATCGCCGGCTCATTCTCCGTAGTCGGCTTTTTCAGAGGGGTCATATCTGTTGGGTCAACATTGTCTTTGTAAAACTCCAACTCCTCTGTAGCACAAACAGACTCTGCATAAGCCGTGTCGCCTTCCTCACACTCTAGAGCCACCTTCCGGCTGCCGTGAACCGTAATGGTCCCATTATGACCCGGCATCTTGAGCTGTAAGTAGACATAACACGGCTGTGCCATGAACTTGGCGTAAGCCAGCCGTCCAAATATAGCATGGTATGGACTCCTTATCTTGACCACCTCAAAGGTCAACTTCTCCACCCTGTAGTTGTTCTCATCACCAAAAGCCACTTCCAATTCGATCTTGCCGACTGGATAAGCCGACTTACCAGGTACCACACCATGGAAGATAGTGTTTGACTGGCTGAGGTTCTTATCAACCAACCCCATACGGCGAAAAGTCTCATAATAGAGGATGTTGAAGTTGCTGCCTCCAGCCATGAGTACCTTTGTGAACTTATAACCTCCCACTTGAGGAGCCAGCACTAAGGCCAAGTGGCCCGGGTTATCCGCCCGGGGAGGGTGATCTTCCCTACTCCACACTATAGGTTGCTCAGACCACCGCAAGTAGCGTGGGACCGCCGGCTCAACAGCATTCACAGCCCTCTTGTGAAGCTTCTGATCTCGCTTGCACAAACTAGTGGTAAACACATGATACTGTCCACCGCTAAGCTGCTTTGGATTGGCCTGATAACCCCCCTGCTGCTGTTGATGACCCTGGCCAGACTGTTGATTAAAGCCCCCTTGACCGTTCTGAGGACCAGAATTTGAGCCGCCCCCCGGGCCATGAAAGCCGCCGGCGCCTAAGCCGCCGGCACCTGAGCCGCCGCCCGGGCCATTGTAGTTTTTAAAGGCCTTCATGATTGCACAATCCTTCCATAGATGAGTCGCTGGCTTCTCTCTAGAGCCGTGCCTCGGACAAGGCTCATTCAACAGCTGCTCCAGTGAAGGTCCTGACCCGCCGCCTCGGGGAGGGGCCTCCCCTTGCGTCGCTGGTTATTGCCTTGCGCGCTGGCGTTGGCCACAAACTCTAGGCTGCCATCTGCCTTGCGCTTGCCTCCTCCTTGGTTCCCCGGGTTAAACTGAGGACCCTTGCCGTTGTCGTTCTTCTTTCCCTTCCCTGTCCTTTCATCATCTGAAGGGGGATCCTTGGTACCATCAGAATCGGCGTACTTGACAAGAGCTGCCATTACTGTACCCATATCAGTGCAGTCGCGCTTAAGCCGCCCGAGTTTCATCTTCAGGGGCACAAAACGACAATTCTGCTCCAGCATTAAAACTGCTGAGCCGGCATCCATTTTGTCTGGTGAGTGTATGATCTCCTTAACCCGGCGAACCCAATGTGTCGTGGACTCACCCTCCTGCTGCTTACAGTTAGTCAAATCAACAATTGACATAGACTGCCTACAGGTATCTTTGAAGTTTTGGATGAACCGTGCTTTCAGCTCAGCCCAAGACCCAATGGAATTCGGTGGTAGCCCTTTCAACCAAGTGCGGGCAGTCCCATCTAACATCATGGCGAAATACTTGGCCATGGCCGCCTCACTGACCTCCAGCAGCTCCATAGCCATCTCATAACTCTCAATCCAGGCTGCGGGTTGTAAGTCAGCCGTGTAGTTAGGCACCTTCCTAGGGCCCTTGAAGTCCTTAGGTAGACGTTCATTACGGATAGCTGACACTAAACAAGGGACACCCCCGGTCCTGGTAGGGATACCCACATCGACGGAAGCCGTCGGATAAGGGGGGGGTCTGGTAAGCCGTCAGTTGAGGCACTTGCTCCGCCTCTTGCCGTGCTTTGTCCTGCTCTGCTGCATAAAAGGCTCCATTATGAGTCGGACCATCGCCAGGGGGCGGGTCATGGCGTCGGACGTTACTTGAGCCGGTTGCTGAGGCCATGTGCCGGCTGTAACTCGGGCTCTGGCCTAGACGAGGGGTCGAGTGGATCCTGTCCCGGCTGTAGGAATACGCCTCTTGCTGCGCCAGTGCTGTCTGAAGGAGTTCCCTGACCCGGCGGGTTTCAATAGCCGTCGGAGAGTCACCGTCAATTGGGAGAGCTGCCAGCCGTGCTGCCGCCGCGACCATGTTCTCCAGCGGGTTATTATAATGACCCGGGGGTATTGGCACGTACTGAGGCGGGGCAGGGGGCACCTGGGGAGGCCCCATCACTTGTGGCTGAATAAGGGGTCCAGACCCGGGCGCTATGACCCCTGGCGGGTTACTAGACCCTGCACCTGGCGTGTTGAAGAGGTTGTGTGGATCATAAACCGGAGGGAGTCGAGATTGGGCCTTTTGATGCCTCCTTCTCATGACCTCATTGGCCGCGTTCTGATCCATCGTGAGTTGGAAGGACTGCGCCTGGATCAGCTGGGTTTGGGCATCGAGAGCCGCCCTCTCCGCAGCCGGCCTGATCCCTTCTGCTGCAAGATTCTCTTTAGCTTTCACTAGATCCAATTTTAACTGTGCCACCTCCGCATCATGCCGAGCTTGATCCGCCGGGTCAACCGTGGCGGTTAACAGGGCCGTCATCTTGTCCGTGAGATCCATTAGCACCTGAGCCGGAGAAGGCACCGGGTTTCCTGCTCCAGCGGAGGGGTTCTGAATAGGCTGCGCGCCAGCCATAAAAACTCCAACCTGACTTGGCGGCTCAAAGAGGTCCGGAATACTGTCACCATCGGAACAACCCATGAGCCTGCCATCTTCAAGTTGGTACAACGAGTTTGACTCATCGGTGGCCGACTCGCCGTCGGAGTCGGCGGCCGTCTCATCACCAGATCCAGATCGATCGAGGGTCCTCCATGGATACACCCCACAAAAGCATGCTTTAAGGCAGGCCGGGCCCGGGCGGGTCGTGCGCGCTGAGCCGTTTCGATGAGATCGGCGCAGAGATCCGGCTCAGGGCCCGGCTCACCAATCTTGCCAATGAAAACATTAATTCCGCCGAAGGGGACCCGGTACCCATACTCAATTGAGCCGGCATCGGGGCCCCAGTTTGCATCGTTGATGTAGAGCTTGCCGCGATGACTCTTGGTCATCCGGCCCACAGCGTATCCCTTGAGCCCTTCGAAGCTGCCCTTCAAGAACTCAAATCCACCGTGCGCTGGCCCCACGGTGGGCGCCAACTGTCATGGAATTGTCACGGCAGATGTCCTCGAGCTAGGACTTAGTCGTGGAGCCATCGCAACTAGGAAGCTTGAAGGGGTTATGTGGGACAAGGAACACGAGGGTTTATACTGGTTCGGCCCCTTACGGTGAAGGTAAAAGCCTACGTCCAGTTGCGGTGGTATTGATTAGGGTTACGATCACCAGGGAGCTAAACTGCTATGCCCGGTTCTCGACGAGATTGTTGTTATCCCTAAACCGCTGCCGGGTCGTCCCTTTATACAGGGAGGCTGACGCCCAGCAGCCCTTAGACTCCCGGCCGGCTCATAAGAGTGTCTGGCTTGGACTCTCAACTATACTTGCCTTACACTACAAGTTCTACCATAATAATGATTGTAACTACGGGCCTTAAGCCATATCCGGGTCTTAGCCCATCTCTAGCCCATCGTCTTCAAGCTTGGCTCCGGGCTTCTGGCAACGACCATACGAGTAACCCGGCCCCTCCTGGCGGGTGACTCTAAGGTCTATATCCTCAACAAGTTCGTTGTTGTCTTGGATAAAGTGTAAACAAATAGTTTAATTGCCATCTTTGGACCCATTTTACTAACAATCTTTATCATCTTCCTCACTTGATGCTAGTTCATCGATATCTTATTGCCCCATATGCAGAAAGGGTCGAAGCGCGGATCTTTACCAATGACATATGTACCTAAAAGCACCAAGTTAATATTTGAAGCTAAACAGCAATTGCACAATGATGTAGTACAACACTCTTTTATAATATCTTATAACATCCAATATACTCACATATTAGATGAATTAACATCTTATATTATGGGCCGGAAGGAGTTTATTGTTGGAAATATGACCTAGAGGCAATAATAAATGGTTATTATTATATTTCTTTGTTCATGGTAATTGTCTATTATTCATGCTAAAATTGTATTGTCCAGAAATCGTAATACATGTGTGAATGCATAGACCACAACGTGTCCCTAGTAAGCCTCTAGTTGACTAGCTCGTTGATCAACAGATAGTCAAGGTTTCCTGACTATGGACATTGGATGTCATTAATAACGGGATCACATCATTAGGAGAATGATGTGATGGACAAGACCCAATCCTAAGCATAGCATAAAAGATCGTGTAGTTTCGTTTGCTAGAGCTTTTCCAATGTCAAGTATCTTTTCCTTAGACCATGAGATCGTGCAACTCCCGGATACCGTAGGAATACTTTGGGTGTGCCAAACGTCACAACGTAACTGGGTGACTATAAAGGTGCACTACGGGTATCTCAGAAAGTGTCTGTTGGGTTGGCACGGATCGAGACTGGGATTTGTCACTCCGTGTGACGGAGAGGTATCTCTGGGCCCACTCGGTAATGCATCATCATAATGAGCTCAATGTGACTAAGGCGTTAGTCACGGGATCATGCATTGAGGTACGAGTAAAGAGACTTGCCGGTAACGAGATTGAACAAGGTATTGGGATACCGACGATCGAATCTCGGGCAAGTAACATACCGATTGACAAAGGGAATTGCATACGGGATTGATTGAATCCTCGACACCGTGGTTCATCCGATGAGATCATCGTGGAACATGTGGGAGCCAACATGGGTATCCAGATCCCGCTGTTGGTTATTGACCGGAGAGGCGTCTCGATCATGTCTGCATGTCTCCCGAACCCGTAGGGTCTACACACTTAAGGTTCGGTGACGCTAGGGTTGTAGAGATATGTGTATGCGGAAACCCGAAAGTTGTTCGGAGTCCCGGATGAGATCCCGGACGTCACGAGAGGTTCCGGAATGGTCCGGAGGTGAAGAATTATATATAGGAAGTCAAGTTTCGGCCACCGGGAAAGTTTCGGGGGTTACCGGTATTGTACCGGGACCACCGGAAGGGTCCCGGGGGTCCACCGGGTGGGGCCACCTATCCCGGAGGGCCCCGTGGGCTGAAGTGGGAAGGGAACCAGCCCCTAGTGGGCTGGGCGCCCCCCATGGGCCTTTCCCCATGCGCCTAGGGTTGGGAACCCTAGGGTGGGGGGGCTTCCCACTTGCCTTGGGGGGCAAGGCACCCCCCTTGGCCGCCGCCCCACCCTAGATGGGATCCTTGGCCGGCGCCCCCCCCTCCCAGGGGGCCTATATAAAGGGGGAGGGAGGGAAGCAACAACACAGCCTTGGGCGCCTCCCTCCTCCCCTGCTACACCTCTCCGTCTCGCAGAAGCTCGGCGAAGCCCTGCCGAGACCCGCTACATCCACCACCACGCCGTCGTGCTGCTGGATCTCCATCAACCTCTCCTTCCCCCTTGCTGGATCAAGAAGGAGGAGACATCGCTGCACCATACGTGTGTTGAACGCGGAGGTGCCGTCCGTTCGGCACTCGGTCATCGGTGATTTGGATCACGGCGAGTACGACTCCGTCATCCACGTTCATTGGAACGCTTCCGCTCGCGATCTACAAGGGTATGTAGATGCACTCCTTTCCCCTCGTTGCTAGTATACTCCATAGATGCATCTTGGTGAGCGTAGGAAAATTTTTAAAATTATGCTACGATTCCCAACAGTGGCATCATGAGCCAGGCCTATGCGTAGTTACTATGCACGAGTAGAACACAAAGCAGTTGTGGGCGTTGAGTTTGCCAATTCTTCTTGCCGCTACTAGTATTTTCTTGTTTCGGCGGCATTGTAGGATGAAGCGGCCCGGACCGACCTTACACGTACGCTTACGTGAGACAGGTTCCACCGATGACATGCACTAGTTGCATAAGGTGGCTAGCGGGTGTCTGTCTCTCCTACTTTAGTCGGAACGGATTCGATGAAAAGGGTCCTTATGAAGGGTAAATAGAAATTGGCAAATCACGTTGTGGTCATACGTAGGTAAGAAAACGTTCTTGCTAGAAACCTACAAACCACGTAAAAACTTGCAACAACAATTAGAGGACGTCTAACTTGTTTTTGCAGCAAGTGCTATGTGATGTGATATGGCCAGAAGATGTGATGAATGATATATGTGATTTATGAGATTGATCATATTCTTGTAATAGGAATCACGACTTGCATGTCGATGAGTATGACAACCGGCAGGAGCCATAGGAGTTGTCTTTATTATTTTGTATGACCTGCGTGTCATTGAATAACGCCATGTAATTTACTTTACTTTGTTGCTAAACGCGTTAGCCATAGAAGTAGAAGTAATCGTTGGCATGACGACTTCATGAAGACACAATGATGGAGATCATGATGATGGAGATCATGGTGTCATGCCGGTGACGAAGATGATCATGGTGCCCCGAAGATGGAGATCAAAGGAGCATAATGATATTGGCCATATCATGTCACTATTTGATTGCATGTGATGTTCATCATGTTTTTGCATCTTATTTGCTTAGAACGACGGTAGTAAGTAAGATGATCCCTTATAATAATTTCAAGAAAGTGTTCACCCTAACTGTGCACCGTTGCGAAGGTTCGTTGTTTCGAAGCACCATGTGATGATCGGGTGTGATAGATTCTAACGTTCGGATACAACGGGTGTTGACGAGCCTAGCATGTACAGACATGGCCTCGGAACACACGCAATACACTTAGGTTGACTTGACGAGCCTAGCATGTACAGACATGGCCTCGGAACACGGAGGACCGAAAGGTCGAGCATGAGTCGTATAGAAGATACGATCAACATGGAGATGTTCACCAATCTTGACTAGTCCGTCTCACGTGATGATCGGACACGGCCTAGTTAAATTCGGATCATGTATCACTTAGATGACTAGAGGGATGTCTATCTGAGTGGGAGTTCATTAAATAATTTGATTAGATGAACTTAATTATCATGAACTTAGTCTAAAATCTTTACACTATGTCTTGTAGATCAAATGGCCAACGTTGTCCTCAATTTCAACGCGTTCCTAGAGAAAACCAAGCTGAAAGATGATGGCAGCAACTATACGGACTGGGTCCGGAACCTGAGGATCATCCTCATAGTAGCCAAGAAAGATTATGTCCTAGAAGCACCGCTAGGTGAAGCACCAATCCCACAAAACCAAGACGTTATGAACGCTTGGCAGCAGCGTTCTGATGATTACTCCCTCGTTCAGTGCGGCATGCTTTACAGCCTAGAACCGGGTCTCCAAAAGCGTTTTGAGAAACATGGAGCATATGAGATGTTCGAGGAGCTGAAATTGGTTTTCCAAGCTCATGCCCGGGTCGAGAGATATGATGTCTCCGACAAGTTCTTCAGCTGTAAAATGGAGGAGAACAGTTCTGTTAGTGAGCACATACTCAGAATGTCTGGGTTGCATAACCGCTTGTCTCAGCTGGGAGTCAATCTCCCGGATGACGCGGTCATTGACAGAATCCTCCAGTCGCTTCCACCAAGCTACAAGAGCTTTGTGATGAACTTCAATATGCAGGGGATGGAAAAGACCATTCCTGAGGTATATTCAATGCTGAAATCAGCTGAGATAGAGATCAGAAAAGAACATCAAGTGTTGATGGTGAATAAAACCACTAAGTTCAAGAAGGGCAAGGGTAAGAAGAACTTCAAGAAGGACGGCAAGGGAGTTGCCGCGCCCGGTAAACCAGTTACCGGGAAGAAGTCAAAGAATGGACCCAAGCCTGAAACTGAGTGCTTTTATTGCAAGGGAAGTGGTCACTGGAAGCGGAATTGCCCCAAATACTTAGCGGACAAGAAGAAGGCCGGCAACACCAAAGGTATATGTGATATACATGTAATTGATGTGTACCTTACCAGTACTCGTAGTAGCTCCTGGGTATTTGATACCGGTGCGGTTGCTCATATTTGTAACTCAAAACAGGAACTACGGAATAAACGGAGACTGGCGAAGGACGAGGTGACGATGCGCGTCGGGAATGGTTCCAAGGTCGATGTGATCGCCGTTGGCACGCTGCCTCCACATTTACCTACGGGATTAGTTTTAAACCTCAATAATTGTTATTTAGTGCCAGCTTTGAGCATGAACATTGTATCTGGATCTCGTTTAATTCGATATGGCTACTCATTTAAATTCGAGAATAATGGTTGTTCTATTTATATGAGAGATATGTTTTATGGTCATGCCCCGCTGGTCAATGGTTTATTCTTGATGAATCTCGAACGTAATGTTACACATATTCATAGTGTGAATACCAAAAGATGTAAAGTTGATAACGATAGTCCCACATACTTGTGGCACTACCGCCTTGGTCACATTGGTGTCAAGAGCATGAAGAAGCTCCATGCAGATGGACTTTTGGAGTCTCTTGATTACGAATCATTTGACGCGTGCGAACCATGCCTCATGGGTAAGATGACCAAGACTCCGTTCTCCGGAACAATGGAGCGAGCAACCAACTTATTGGAAATCATACATACCGATGTGTGTGGTCCAATGAGTGTTGAGGCTCGCGGAGGATATCGTTATGTTCTCACTCTCACTGATGATTTAAGTAGATATGGGTATGTCTACCTAATGAAACACAAGTCTGAAACCTTTGAAAAGTTCAAGGAATTTCAGAGTGAAGTTGAGAATCAACGTGACAGGAAAATAAAATTCTTACGATCAGATCGTGGTGGAGAATATTTAAGTCACGAATTTGGTACACACTTAAGGAAATGTGGAATAGTTTCACAACTCACGCCGCCTGGAACACCTCAGAGAAATGGTGTGTCCGAATGTCGTAATCGCACTCTATTGGATATGGTGCGATCTATGATGTCTCTTACCGATTTACCGCTCTCATTTTGGGGTTATGCTTTAGGGACTGCCGCATTCACTTTAAATAGGGCTCCGTCGAAATCCGTTGAGACGACACCGTATGAATTATGGTTTGGGAAGAAACCTAAGCTGTCGTTTCTAAAAGTTTGGGGATGCGATGCTTATGTCAAGAAACTTCAACCTGAAAAGCTCGAACCCAAGTCGGAAAAATGCGTCTTCATAGGATACCCCAAGGAAACTATTGGGTATACCTTCTACCTCAGATCCGAAGGCAAGATCTTCGTTGCAAAGAACGGGTCCTTTCTAGAGAAGGAGTTTCTCTCGAAAGAATTGAGTGGGAGGAAAGTGGAACTTGATGAGGTGATAGTCACCCCTTCCGAACCGGAAAGTAGCGCAGCGCGGGAAAATGTTCCTGTGGTGCCTACACCGACTGGGGAGGAAGTTAATGATGATGATCATGAAGCTTCGGATCAAGTTACCGAACGTCGTAGGTCCACAAGGACACGTTCCGCACCAGAGTGGTACGGCAACCCTGTCCTGGAAATCATGTTGTTAGACAACGGTGAACCTTCGAACTATGAAGAAGCGATGGCGGGACCCGGATTCCGACAAATGGCTAGAAGCCATGAAATCCGAGATAGAATCCATGTATGAAAACAAAGTATGGACTTTGACTGACTTGCCCGATGAGCGGCGAGCCATAGAAAACAAATGGATCTTTAAGAAGAAGACGGACGCGGATGGTAATGTGACCATCTACAAAGCTCGACTTGTCGCTAAGGGTTATCGACAAGTTCAAGGGGTTGACTACGATGAGACTTTCTCACCCGTAGCGAAGCTGAAGTCCGTCCGAATCATGTTAGCAATTGCCGCATACTATGATTATGAGATATGGCAGATGGACATCAAAACGGCATTCCTTAACGGCTTCCTTAAGGAAGAGTTGTATATGATGCAGCCGGAAGGTTTTGTCGATCCTAAGAATGCTAACAAAGTATGCAAGCTCCAGCGCTCAATCTATGGGCTGGTGCAAGCATCTCGGAGTTGGAACATTCGCTTTGATGAGATGATCAAAGCGTTTGGGTTTACACAGACTTATGGAGAAGCCTGTGTTTACAAGAAAGTGAGTGGGAGCTCTGTAGCATTTCTCATATTATATGTGGATGACTTATTATTGATGGGAAATGATATAGAATTCTTGGAAAGTATAAAGGCCTATTTGAATAAGTGTTTTTCAATGAAGGGCCTTGGAGAAGCTGCTTATATATTAGGCATCAAGATCTATAGAGATAGATCAAGACGCCTCATTGGTCTTTCACAGAGTACATACCTTGACAAGATATTGAAGAAGTTCAATATGGATCAGTCCAAGAAGGGGTTCTTGCCTGTATTGCAAGGTGTGCAATTGATCACGGCTCAATGCCCGACCACGGCAGAAGATATAGAAAAGATGAGTGTCATCCCCTATGCCTCGGCCATAGGGTCTATTATGTATGCCATGCTGTGTACCAGACCTGATGTAAGTTTGGTAGGAAGGTACCAAAGTAATCCCGGCATGGAACACTGGACAGCGGTCAAGAATATCCTGAAGTACCTGAAGAGGACTAAGGATATGTTTCTCGTTTATGGAGGTGACGAAGAGCTCATCGTAAAGGGTTACGTCAACGCTAGCTTCGACACAGATCTGGATGACTCGAAGTCACAGACCGGATACGTGTATATTTTGAATGGAGGAGCAGTAAGCTGGTGCAGTTGCAAGCAAAGCGTCGTGGCGGGATCTACATGTGAAGCGGAGTACATGGCAGCCTCGGAGGCAGCACAGGAAGCAGTCTGGATGAAGGAGTTCATTACCGACCTAGGGGTGATTCCCAATGCGTCGGGCCCGATGACTCTCTTCTGTGACAACACTGGAGCTATTGCCCTTGCGAAGGAGCCCAGGTTTCACAGGAAGACCAGGCATATCAAGCGTCGCTTCAACTCCATTCGTGAAAGTGTTCAAAATGGAGACATAGATATTTGTAAAGTACATACGGACCTGAATGTAGCAGATCCGTTGACTAAACCTCTCCCTAGAGCAAAACATGATCAACACCAAGACGCAATGGGTGTTCGATTCATCACAATGTAACTAGATTATTGACTCTAGTGCAAGTGGGAGACTGTTGGAAATATGCCCTAGAGGCAATAATAAATGGTTATTATTATATTTCTTTCTTCATGGTAATTGTCTATTATTCATGCTAAAATTGTATTGTCCGGAAATCGTAATACATGTGTGAATGCATAGACCACAACGTGTCCCTAGTAAGCCTCTAGTTGACTAGCTCGTTGATCAACAGATAGTCAAGGTTTCCTGACTATGGACATTGGATGTCATTGATAACGGGATCACATCATTACGAGAATGATGTGATGGACAAGACCCAATCCTAAGCATACCATAAAAGATCGTGTAGTTTCGTTTGCTAGAGCTTTTCCAATGTCAAGTATCTTTTCCTTAGACCATGAGATCGTGCAACTCCCAGATACCGTAGGAATACTTTGGGTGTGCCAAACGTCACAACGTAACTGGGTAACTATAAAGGTGCACTACGGGTATCTCCGAAAGTGTCTGTTGGGTTGGCACGGATCGAGACTGGGATTTGTCACTCCGTGTGACGGAGAGGTATCTCTGGGCCCACTCGGTAATGCATCATCATAATGAGCTCAATGTGACTAAGGCGTTAGTCACGGGATCATGCATTGAGGTACGAGTAAAGAGACTTGCCGGTAACGAGATTGAACAAGGTATTGGGATACCGACGATCGAATCTCGGGCAAGTAACATACCGATTGACAAAGGGAATTGCATACGGGATTGATTGAATCCTCGACACCGTGGTTCATCCAATGAGATCATCGTGGAACATGTGGGAGCCAACATGGGTATCCAGATCCCGCTGTTGGTTATTGACCGGAGAGGCGTCTCGGTCATGTCTGCATGTCTCCCGAACCCGTAGGGTCTACACACTTAAGGTTCGGTGACGCTAGGGTTGTAGAGATATGTGTATGCGGAAACCTGAAAGTTGTTCGGAGTCCCGGATGAGATCCCGGACGTCGCGAGAGGTTCCGGAATGGTCCGGAGGTGAAGAATTATATATAGGAAGTCAAGTTTCGGCCACCGGGAAAGTTTCGGGGGTTACCGGTATTGTACCGGGACCACCGGAAGGGTCCCGGGGGTCCACCGGGTGGGGCCACCTATCCCGGAGGGCCCCGTGGGCTGAAGTGGGAAGGGAACCAGCCCCTAGTGGGCTGGGCGCCCCCCATGTGCCTTTCCCCATGCGCCTATGGTTGGGAACCCTAGGGTGGGGGGGCTTCCCACTTGCCTTGGGGGGCAAGGCACCCCCCTTGGCCGCCGCCCCACCCTAGATGGGATCCTTGGCCGGCGCACCCCCCCCCCTCCCAGGGGGCCTATATAAAGGGGGGGAGGGAGGGCAGCAACAATACAGCCTTGGGCACCTCCCTCCTCCCCTGCTACACCTCTCCGTCTCGCAGAAGCTCGGCGAAGCCCTGCCGAGACCCGCTACATCCACCACCACGCCGTCGTGCTGCTGGATCTCCATCAACCTCTCCTTCCCCCTTGCTGGATCAAGAAGGAGGAGATTTTGCTGCACCGTACGTGTGTTGAACGCAGAGGTGCCGTCCGTTCGGCACTCGGTCATCGGTGATTTGGATCACGGCGAGTACGACTTCGTCATCCACGTTCATTGGAACGCTTCCGCTCGCGATCTACAAGGGTATGTAGATGCACTCCTTTCCCCTCGTTTCTAGTATACTCCATAGATGCATCTTGGTGAGCGTAGGAAAATTTTTAAAATTATGCTACGATTCCCAACATTTATTGCATTCTTACAAATTATCGACTGATTAACTGCTGCTGTATCCATGGGTTACAGTTAGTTGGAGCTAGTTCGGGCTCAAATAGCCCTAAAGTATATCTAAACATGAGGGCTAGTTTGAGCTAGTTGCATCTATAACCCACCAAAAAAAACTATCCAACCCAAGAGGTGCTAATTGGAGCTAGTTCTCCTAGTGCATTTATTGTCAATCTAACCCTGCTATCCAAACAACTCTTTGGATGGAGTTAGGTCAGGGTTAGTCATGAGTTAGAAACTAACTCTAACCTCTAGCTAAGTTGTGTATCCAAATAGGGCTGTGTTGTTGTTGTTGCTGCTGCTCTTCTACGTATATCTAGACATCATCAGAACATTAATGTAACACTCTTCCTTGTTGCTATGTAGCCTAGGATTGCATATTTAGACATTAAGTACAGTGCATGTCGCTATGTAGCCTCAGATATATTACATATGACCCTAGTTAACCTAATGATAAATGGGTTGCAGATATATTTTGTAAAAAGTCTGATTCACCGATTAGTCGCTTATCAGCCCCCGGCCTATATGGTACCAGCTACCGATATCCTGAACAATGAGCATATATAAGCCATGGGATGAAACTAACCTCGATGGAAAACATCAGTCGTTCCCAAAATTGTCCTATGTAGGTACATCGAGAAGCATGTTAACCACAACAGGCTAAACATCAACCAAAATTATCCATGGCAGACAAAATAATCTCCAAAAGATAGCTTCAGTGTGCAGGTTTAAGCACGCTAGTAAAGCAATACAAGTGGAAAGGTGTGTTAACTGCAACAGGCCTAACATTTAACAACAAGCAAACATAGTCATTCAAACTAGTATTGTGCCGGTCTAAGTACACTGGTTATTGTTAAATAAAAACGGAAAGACGTGTTAACTACAAGATGCAGCAACCAAATGTAGTCATTCATGGTGGTATTGTTGAAACTGGTACTGATGAAATTGAACTGCACATTTCATACTTGCACATATAAAACATCACGTTGTGAATAACTGGAATAAACAAGGCATACTACGAACAACCAAAGATAGCATTTAAAACTGGACATATGCTAACTACAAACAACTGAACAATCAAAAAACGTTAAAAGAGGCATATGCTAACTATAAAAGGCTTAACAGCAAGCAAATATATGCATTCCTATCGGTATGTTTAATACTGGATTGATGAAATGTACTGCACAGTAAATAATTGGACATATAGAGCATCACATTGTGAACAACTGAAATAAACAAGGCATACTGCAAACAACCAGATATAGCAATTAAAACTAGACATATTCTCACTACACTACAAAAGGCACTCGAGAAAACAAATCATGGGTTTCCCCTGTGAAGAGGCACGGCAAAACAAATCATGGGTTTCCTCACTTGTCACAAATGGGCTCGTTCCTGTTGGAAGAGCACGGACCCTGGATGCGCTCCATGTTGTCGCAGGTGGGCTCCTTCCCCTTGGAAGAGCACGGCTGTAGGGTGCCCTCCGTGATGTCGCCGATGGGTGCTTTCCCCTTGGAAGAGCAGATGGGCTCTTTCCCCTTGGAAGAGCCGGAGATGGTGCCCTCCTCGTGGTCGCCGTCGATGAGGTCTGACTTGGAGGCTGTGGATCCCAAGCCAGCGTCGCAGAGCATGTCCTTCAGAAATGACAAAAGGGGCTCGATGGCGATGTAGGATGGCAAATTGTTGACAGCAAGCAAGAGGAGATCAGCGGCGGGGCCATGGATGAGATCAACGGCGGTTCAACCCGAGGGGTTGGGTTGGGCCACTTAACCTGTGACATAGCCCACCTTAGGCCATCGCTGCCGATGACCTCGATGTCGTAGCCGGAGGCTGAGACATGACCACATACTCTAGCCCACTGCTTGAGTGCCTGCCGCCAGTAATGGTCGTCAGCTTCCTCGGCGACGTCGGGTGAAGAGACCGTGATACACCTCTTTTGGGCTAGTCGCTCCTCGAGATCCACGGGAAGCGTAGCCGGGCTTAGGCTGCGGCGCTCTGGAATGGGGGATGGGGATGGGGATCTGTGGGAAAGGGGGCGTTTGGAAGGCGTCATCTAAGAAACTCAGGGCGGCCTGGGTATGGCGATCGGTGGGTAGGCTGCACGGGCAAACCGGCATATGTTGACAATGGAGGCCTTGCGGCAGCGGTGGGGGGGGGGACCTTGCTAGGATTTCAAGCGATGGAGGGGTGTGTGTGTGCACACGCCCAGGAGATTTTGGTGTGTGTGTGTGTGTGTGTAGGGGGGCGGGGGTGTGTTTGAGGAAATGACGCGGGTACTGAAAATTTTACTACCCGGGAGTCAAACGCAGGAGTGAAATGTCGGGGCTATTGAAAATTTTGATGATGGTGCATCGCACACGGTCCGGAGATAACAACCGTGTGTTATGAAACAAAAAAAAACCTCGAGGCGGGCAGATATTTTTGAGGGATGCAGGCAGGACTGGGAACAAGAAACATCACACACGGTCGAAACTAAATAACCGTGTGATATCAAACAGAAAAAAGCTACAGGCGGGTAGATATTTTTTGAGAGGGGAAGCCTCGTGGAGCCCAATGCACACGGTTAGTTCGAGTGAACCGTGTCTGTTGCGTCATCCAACTTGTCTAATGTTCATAAATTTGGTGAAAAATGACGCGGGAGCAGGTCAGAACACGAACACACTTGCATGTGGACCAAATTTATGTATGAAAAGGGTGGTTTGATTTTCAAATACCAAATGCAACTTCGATGTGGCACCTATCTCGCAAAGCGCACGATATTTCTTGCCCCCACCCCCCTCCTCGTGTCGGCACGAAGAAAATCCTAAGCTATGAATGCATGCCCCCTCCCCCCCAACCGAGGTTCACCTAGCAAAGTGCCAAGTAGCTAGCAGCCCCCCTCCCTCATGTCAGCACGAAGGGAATCCTAAGCTATGAATGCATGCCCCTCCCCCCCAACTGAGGTTCACCTAGCAAAGTGCGAAGTAGCTAGGAGCTCCCCCCCTCGTGTTGGCATGAAGGGAATCCTAAGCTATGAATGCATGCCCCCCCCCCAACTGTGGTTCACCTAGCAAAGTGCGAAGTAGCAGCCCCCCCCCCCACACACACACACTTTCAGTCGGTGGGCCAGAGAGGCATATCTCACCAAGATGGATCATAAAACAGACCAAGAATAATCCACCTTGGTCGTACAACCTCTCTCTTGTTGTTGGTCAAAGTGATGGCCGTCCATGCGACCCCAGAGATGGGCTAGCTCGCCAATAATCACGCAAGTAGCTAGTCCCCGAAGACAGCCACTGCATGCGTGTGGCCCAAACATATGTATGGAGAGGTGTGTTTTTGAGTACACAATGGAACAAGTTTGATGTGGCACCGTGATTTCAAACTATAAATCCCCACACTGAGTGAGGGTTAGGTTGACGAAGCATATGTATGTTTCACCACACTTCAAGCCAACGACGTGGATTCATGCATGCATGAATAGTATATGCGCTCAAACTTAATTAGGTTGAATCTCACCATGACCTATACTACGATAAAACGAACCAAATGAAGAATCCGCCATGGTAACCTATCTTGTTGTCGGTCAAGGTGATCATGGATGTCCATGCGGGCCCACGAATATATAGGCTTGTCGCCGATAACCACACGAGGGAGTGTACCGTTTGAAGGCAACCACTACATGCATATGTATGGAGGTGATACGTGCATGCATGTTTGAATACCATTTCACAATATTGATGTGGCGCGTGCATAAAAAATCGTACACTCCCCACACAGAGCGAGATCGGTTCATGACGTGTCGTTGTACTAGCCACTTCGACTCGATGGGAGGGATTCAATATACACATGCATGTGTGTCTCCTCAAACTGTATCATGCATGTCATCTCAGAGCCTCCATGACCTATATATATATATATATATATATATATATATATATATATATATATATATATATATATATATATATATATATATATATATATATATATATATATATATATATCTGCGCTATTCTGTTTCGCATAACAGAATATTATTCTGTTACCCTACTTGAACGGATGGTTTCACACTGTTGTACTGATGATCTTCATCTCGTTGAACTGATCGTCTTTTCGTTGGAATGGGTCGTGTAATATATCGTTGGAAAGCTCTTGACATCTACATTACAAATATATATGATTTTTTTGCAAAATCATCACGGTTTAAGAGCAGTTTTGAAAAAACCGTTTTTTTTTAAACCAAAAACGTGAATTGTATTTTGGACTCAGTTTCAAACGGTTTGTCGGAATTGAGCAAATAAGATGGCATTGGAAAGCTGGTAAAAATCCGCATCTTCCATATATCTACTGTTTTTTCAAATTATATACGATTTAAAAGTAATTTGAAAAACGGTGAAACTCTGGGCAAAACGTATTTTCGTCTTTTTTGCAATCGGTTTGTCGGATTGACGCAAATGATACGGCGTTGTAAAGCTATGGAAAATGCACAACTGTTTCGTATATGTTGGTGTGGAACGACACCTATGGGATCACAAGAATCCCTACTACGGTTCCGGGGCGCGGGGTTGCGAGAAGAGCAGGATTAGTAACCAGCACGAGGATCGTTTACCCAGGTTCGGGCCGCGAGGATGCGTAAAACCCTAGTCCTGCTTTGGTGGGTGTATTTCAGAGAGTTCTTAAGCTCTCGAACTAGCTGTGGCGAGTGTGTGGTTCGAAAGAGCCAAATCCTTCTCCAGTATGCCATGGGCCTCCTTTTATAGTCGAAAGGGGCTGCCACAGTGGCACACAGGAGGTGGAAAGGCGCACAGTGTTATGAGCTTATCACTCGTATTACAGGACAAGATGCATTTAATGCGTAGCTTAGGTGTCCCTTGCTTTATCGGGGACGGGGGCGAGGCCCTTCCCGTCCGTCGCCGCTCCTCCTTGCTTCGACACGCGCCCTGTCTAGCGACGCATGCGGCGCCACGTAGGCAGGTAGGCACCTGAAGTGGCGCGGTGGTGGAGCCTCCACGAAGATCTGCATGCCGCCACGCAGGCACTTGATGAGTTGGCCTCGGAGCTGCATGTTCCCACGCAGGTGCCTGCCCAGCTGGTTGGGCTGGCAGCTGCATGTGAACGGTGGTGGAGACTTGGTTGGTGTGGGCCTGGTAGTGGCCCTGCTGGCGTCCTCGGTGAGGGCCTTGCCGGGTGGCCCGGCAAGGGTCTTGTCGTGGCGCGCTGTCGTCCCCGGCAAGGATCTTGCCGGGGGTCTGGTGGCCTTCCTCGGCAAGGATCCTGCCGAGGATCGTCGTCTTCTAATCCTCATCTGATCTTGAGTGTTCCTTGTCTTCACAAAGATCTGCATGCCACCATGAAGGTGCCTCCCGAGCCCTGGCCCAACGTGATGTTGGAGACCGTGGGCTCAAGGGTGGCTCACTCTGTTGGTGTGGGGCGAGCTGCCCCGGCAAGACCTTGCCGGGGGAACCTGCTTCATCCCTCTTCTCTTTGTGGTCTTGGCCTTGGCGTTGCTCTGGTTATCTTGGGCTTCGGTCTTACCTTGGCTCACCTCCCCTGTTCTGCTTGGTGTGACCGTGGGCGCGGCTCCGACTGCCCGTGCACAGGTAAAGGGGTACAAAAGTGCGCCCCTCCTTTTGTACACCGACAGGAGCCCCCGGGCCTAGGCCACACATAAGCGCGACACGTTGTTGGGCCGGGCCCAAAACGGTGCGCGGGCAAGCGGGGCGGTTTTTACCGCGGTAAAACTTTTCGCGCGCTGCACTTCCCACGGCCCGCGCGCGGCGCGACGTGGCGTGGAGGGGTGCGCGTGATGTGGGCGGCATGCGTGGGGTAGTTCCCGCATGCATGCGTCACATCATGGTAAAGAGGCGGCTCGCGCCTTCCCCATAAAAAGAGGGAGGCGTGGAGGCACGGCTCATTTACCGCGCGGGGCCGGGTCGCGGTCTTCAAGGCGTCCACACCCCATGATCACGGGGTCGGGAGAGGTCGCCTCACCCGTCCCCTCGATTCTGCCCGTTCGACACGCGTCCTCCATGCGCTTGGGATGGCAAGCGGTGGAGGCGGGAAACCGGGCCGTTGCTGGTTGGGGCAGCGGGTCAGTCCTGATTCCCTACGCCTCTGGTGGCCGGATTGGCCTAGCGGGGCAGCCGAGCCCCGACCCCGTCCCTTTATAAGGAGGGGGAAGGGGGATGGCGTCCCGCACTCTTCTGTCATCTATATCCTCTCGCTTCTGCTTCTTCCTTTCACTCGCCATGGAGAAAGGGAATCCTGGTCCCTCGACGGTGGCGGCGATGGTCGCCGCTCGACAGCGCGTCCCTCCTCCTCCTGAGCCCGCGGTGGTGGAGCCGGCCGCGAGGGGAAGGGGGAGGGGGCGAGGCCGTAGGCGAGGCCGGGGCAGAAGTCGTGGTGCCTGGGGAAGAGGAGGACGGGGCGGCGCGCCGGCTTCGCCCCCGATGGAAGGCCATGTTGGAGACCAGCCCCGCGAGTTCTTCATCAGGCTGCGCCGGCCTCCGCGTTGGCGTCTTCGTCTTCCCGCCCCGTTTGCTCGGGAGATGGAGCGTGACCCGCCCCAATCCCTCAGATTGCACCTGAGGGGTTGTGGGAATGGGGGCACGCGGGTCGACGTCGACTTGCCGGCTCCTCGGGTCATGTACCTCCGTCGTGGATGGAAGACGTTCGCTCGCATCCACAACCTGACGGCGGGGCTCGTCCTCTACTTTCAATTAATGGAGGACGGCCCGCTCTTCGTCAAGGTCTTCGGGGACTTCAGGACTCGCCTGAAGTGCTGCGTGGAGAGCTCCTCCGACGGAGATTCCGACGATGGAAGCTCTTCCTCGAGCGAAAGTGATGAGGAGGACAACGGGGCAGATGACGGGGACGAGTCCGACTAGGCGTCGGACGCCCCGTGCCTGGGCGGGTGCAGCAGCAGCAGCATCTGCACCTGGCCGCTCCTCCGGCAGAGTTTGCACCAGGGGTGGGGCCAGCTCCTTGAACTTCTCGGGGCCGTCTCCTTGGCCGGCTGGCGTTGGGAGGTTGCAGAAGAGGAAGAGGGCGGGCGGCAAGGCCGTCAACTCGGAGTACGCGGGCACCGACGCCTTCGTCGCATACTGCTGGTCCTGCCGCCTCGTCTTCCAGCTCCTTTCCAGGCACCGTCATCACCGGCCCACCCGTGGGCGGCCACCGAGGTGTTCTCTTGGTGCTTTCTGCTGCTCGTAGCTCGCCTAGGCGCCCCTTTTGCCCTCTCGCCTCCTTGACCTTCCTCATGAGGAGAGGGACAAGAAAGGGATCACGGGCATCTTATCTCTTTTTTAATCTGCAAGCCTTCGGGCTTTGTTAAATTTAAAGCTTGTAATCCCGCTTGTTCATGTTTTTCATTCCGTACGGACTGTACCTGTGTGGGATGCTTTTAATGAAAAAGGGATGTTTGCCGGGTTTTTCGTTCGTGGGTAGACCCCGCGACAAGGAGCGAATCCTTGCCACAATTTAAGATAAACGTTTTCACCCGGCAACAGGCCTTGCCGTCCCCCACTTCGCTCGACCATTCTCGCGCCCTTGGCGGAGGCAGGGATGAAGCGGGCTTAGGCTCCTCGTTCTACTTCCTTGCCACCGCGACTACAACCAAATCCGGGCCCAGGAGATAATCCTCGGGTATAGAAAAGGGGAGCACGGTGGCCTAGAAATAAAACGAGGTTTCACATATCCCAGTTCCGTTCCGAAATGCATGATAGAGGATGGAAGACTTATCTGGATCTGCAGCCCCCAACAACCTTGTCTTGCCGCGGTGGGATCCTTGTGCTTGCAGCCCCCGGCAACTCTGGTTTGCCGGGGTCGGGACGCCGGTCCGTTTCCTTTCTTCCAGTAGCTCAGCAGAAGTGCTCATGTGCCCTGCGAACCAAAGGAGGACAGAAAAGAAACAGATAGACACACACTCGACCTCTAGGCTAGGGGTTAGTCGCCGCTAAGCACTATCAACCCTAACCAATGAAGAGACTCGACCTAGCATGCATGCTATAACTTAGGGCGCCAGCGCTTCATTTATTTATGCTCGGGGTCTGCACCTGCCTTTGTACGAAGGGTTACATGCCTTGCCGGCAAGGCTTGTACAAAAGGTGGCTTGCCGGGAGGCCCGACAAGCCGCGCCTTACGGGTAAAACTTACGAAGATGCTCAATGTTCAAGGAGTTGCTCACTGGGACAGCATCTTCGGTCTCCAGGCGGACTGCGCCGGGCCTGGTGACTCGTATTACCCGATAAGGGCCTTCCCACTTTAGCGTCAACTTGTTGGAATTCTTGGCCGACTGAACGCGCCGAAGAACAAGGTCGCCTTCCTCAAAGCTTTGGGCATGAACCTTGCGGCTATGGTAGCGGCGCAAGGCTTGCTGGTAGCGTGCTGCTCTCACAGCCGCCCGAAGACGATCTTCCTCAAGGAGCGTTGCGTCATCTTGGCGCAACTGCTCTTGCTCAAGCTCATCATAAGCAAGCACTCGAGGTGACCCGTATATGAGTTCCGTGGGGAGAACTGCTTCTGCCCTGTATACCAGGGCAAAAGGTGTCTGGCTGGTGGCTCGATTTGGCGTCGTCCTGATCGACCAAAGAACCGCCGGCAATTCATCAATCCAGCGCCTTCCGCTCTTGCGCAGCTTGTCAAAAGTCTTTGTTCTTAGGCCTCGCAACACTTCAGCATTTTCCCTCTCCGCTTGGCCGTTGCTCCGTGGGTGTGCCACGGAAGCAAAACAGACCTTGCTGCCGAGGTCTTGAATGTATTGCATGAAGGTGTGGCTTGTGAACTGCGTGCCGTTGTCGGTGATGACTCTGTTTGGCACACCAAAACGGCAGACCAGTCCCTTGAAAAACTAGACAGCTGGCTGAGCAGTCACCTTTCTCACTGCATCCACCTCCGGCCACTTTGTGAACTTGTCGATTGCAACGTACAAGTACTCAAAGCCCCCAACAGCGCGGGGGAAAGGGCCCAGTATATCGAGCCCCAGACCGAGAATGGCCAGGAGAGAGGGATTGTTAGAAGGGCTTGAGCTGGTTGATGAAGCTTCTTTGAATGGAACCGACACGCCTCACACTTGGTTACTAGTGCCGTCGGATCCTGGAGGTCGGTGGGCCAGAAGAAACCTTGTCGGAACGCCTTTCCGGCAAGGGCCCTCGACCCTATGTGGGAGCCACATATGCCTCCATGTATCTCTGCCAACAGCTCCAGTCCTTCCTCCGGGGGGATACACTTCAATTTCACGCCGTTTGGCCTTCTCCTGTACAGGACGTCGTCGACGAACTGGTACAGGGTGGACCGGCGGGCTACCTTTTCCGCTTCCTCCTGCTCCTCAGGAAGTTCCCCTGTTTGGAGGAATCGGACAGTATGTTGTGCCAATGCCGGAGCCTGGGTCTCGACGGCAAGCACCAAAGGCATTTCCTCAGCCATGGGCGCGGCTGTCTCCATGGCCAGGGTTTGACGCCCTACCGGAGCCAGTTGCCCTTTGGTAGGCTCAGCGTCCGCGGCAGCACCCTTGCCGGCAACCCCAGGGGGCTCGGTAGGAAAGTACTTGCCGGGACCTGACTTCCTCTGCTTGTTCTGCCCCGTTGATGGTTCGACGGATGGTTGAGTTAACCGGAGCAAAAAGGTACCTGGTTCCACAGGTAGCTTGAATGCAGCACGCTTTGACTGGTAATCGGCGAAGTCGTTCTCCATTCGGGGGACGTGCTCCGCTTGGATACCGTCAAAGCGTTCCTCCAGCTTCCTCACCTCATCTACGTAGGCCTCCATCAGTGGGCTCTGGTAATCCTTGTTGACCTCCCTAACAACAAGCTGCGAGTCACCCCTGACGATGAGCTTCTTAACCCCGAGGTCTGCCGCGATCCTGAAACCGGCGAGCAATCCATCATACTCAGCAATGTTGTTGGTGGACATCTCCCTGGGGAAGTGCATCTGGATCACGTACTTGAGGTGCTCTCTGGTGGGTGCGACGAGCAGCACACTGGCACCGGCGCCTTGCAGCGAGAAAGCCCCATCAAAGTAAATGATCCAGTCGCGGTCTACTTCCTTGTCGGGGAGAATGGTCTCGTGGATTTCTTCGTCAGGCGTTGAGGTCCATTCTGCAATGAACTCCGCCAAGACTCTGCTCTGGATTGTCGAGGTACTTTGAAACTTCAAACCGAACCTCGACAACTCCAAGGCCCATTCCACAATCCTTCCGGTTGCATCTGGGTTATGCAGTATCCGTTGCAACGGGAGGCGGGTGACGACAGTGATCTCATGGGCTTGGAAGTAATGACGCAGCTTCCTCGAGGCCATAAGGAAGCCGAAGAACAATTTCTGCACACCGGAGTACCTCGATCTAGCTCCCTGCAAGAGGGAGCTGTCCACTCCATTGGGCCTGCCTTCTTCAAGATTTTGAAGAAAGGAAGGGCGCGCTCGGCGGACTTGGAGATGAATCGGCTCATGGCGGCGACGCAGCCGGTGAGCCGACGCACATCCTTGATCCGCTTGGGCGCCTCAATCTGCTCAATAGCCTTGATTTTGTCTGGGTTTGCCTTGATCCCGCGCTGCGACACAAAGAACCCGAGAAGCTTGCCGGACGAAACGCCGAAGACACACTTCTCAGGGTTCAACTTGAGGTTGATCTGGCACATGTTGGCAAATGTCTCTTCCAGATCTTGCACAAGAGTTGCCCCGTCTTCGGTCTTGACCACTATGTCATCCATGTATGCTTCCATATTTCTATGGAGCTGGGGTTCAAAACCAATTTGGAGTGCTCTTGAAAACGTCAAGCCAGCACTCTTCAACCCGAAAGGCATCCGCAAAAAGCAATACGTACCACATGGGGTGATGAATGTTGTCTTCTCTTCATCTTCTCTTGTCATGAAGATTTGGTGGTAGCCCGAGTAGGCGTCGAGGAATGATAACAGATCACACCCGGCCGTGGAGTCAACAATCTGGTCGATGCGCGGCAACGGGAAGGGGTCCTTAGGACAAGCCTTATTGATATCTGTGTAGTCAATACATAGCCTCCACTTCCCATTTGCCTTGCGCACCACTACCGGATTGGCCAACCACGTCGGGTGGAGCACTCCTCTCACCAAACCTGCCGCTTCCAACTTCCTGATCTCCTCTATGATGAACTCCTGCCTTTGCAGAGCCTGCTTTCTGACCTTCTGCTTGACGGGCCGCGCATGACGACAGACAGCTAGGTGGTGCTCAATCACCTCCCTGGGAACACCGGGGATGTCGGATGCTTACCACGCAAACACGTCGACATTCGCCCGCAGGAAGGTGACAAGCGCGCCTTCCTATTTGTTGTCGAGGGCGGAGCCTATGGTGAAGGCCCCTCCCGTGCCATCCTCCCTGGTGGACACCTTCTTGGTCTGCAGTGGCTCGGCTCTGGATTTCTTGCTCTTGCCGGTAGAGCTCTCTGGCACGTCCTCGATGGTAGCGTAGCACTCCGAAGAGGCGTTCTTGCCGGAGTGGGTGCAAGAGGTCCTTCCGGGCTTTTTCTTCCCTTCCGGGCCTTCAGCGGCAGGAGCAGGTGCCTTGACGGCAGCTGCTGCAACTGCTTCCTGGTAGAGTTGGTCGGCGCAGATCAGCGCGTCCTTCTTGTCGGAGGGGACGGAGATGATGGTCAATGGCCTGGGCATCTTTAGCATGTTGTAGGCGTAGTGTGATGCTGCCATGAACTTGGCTAGTGCCGGGCGGCCGAGGATCCCGTTGTAGGGCAAGGGGATCTCGGCCACGTCGAAGATGATCCTCTCCGTTCTGTAGTTCAACTCCCTTCCAAACGTCGCGGGCAGTATGACCTTCCCCTTCGGCTGGCTCCTCCCCGGATTGACCCCTTGAAACGTACCCGTTTCCTCGAGGTCTCCATCAGGAATTTGCAGTCTTTTGATCACGACAAGTGAGATCAAGTTCAGGTCGGCCCCGCCGTCAACCAACATCTTGTTCACCTTGAGGTTGCGTATCATTGGTGAGACCAACAATGGCAAACACCCGACCGTGGTTGTGCGGTCAGGGTGGTCCTCGGCGTCAAAGATGAGGGGCGTGCTGGACCACTTCAGCGGCTTCTGAGCGTCGAACGACGGTTCTGCTGCTGTAATCTCACACGCCCACTACTTGAGCTGGCAGTGAGAAGTATGCAGCGAGGCGCCACCATCGACGCACATGGCCTCCGTAGCCTTCTGGAACTCTTACTCACCGGACTCGTCATCCTCGTCGTGATCATCGTCTTCTTGTTTCTTGTCACGGCCCGGGCGGGCCTCTCTTGCTGGTTGTCCTTGCCAAGGTGGCTTCCTTGGCCGCCACGCTTCTTGCCGGATCCCTCAGCACCGTCCTGACCTTTCTCCTTGTCCCGCCTTTCATACTCGGCCTTTTGCTTTTCAGCAAGCAGCTCGACTTGTCGGCAGTTTTGGAGGTCGTGGCCCTAGGTGCGGTGGATCTTGCAGTACTGCTTGCCGGAGCCCCCTGGCTTGTTAGTGGCTGCTAAGGCCCGGCAGGCGGCCCACCCGGCAATCTCCTTGCCGGGGCCATCTGCCTTGACCTTCTTAGCAGCGGTGTCGTCAGACCCCTCGACGGCAAGTACGGCCTTGCCTTTGCGTTTCCTGTTGCGATGCCGGCCCTTCTTCATCGGGGTGGCGGCGTCTTCGTCGGTAGAGTCGGTTTCCGCACCGGCGTCTTCGCCGGGGTACTTCCTTCCCTCTTCAGCCCGGGCGCACCTATCGGCCAGAACGTAGAGCTCGGCCACATCCTTAACCTTGGTCATCGCCAGCTCTTCGCGCATCTTGCGGTTGCGCATGTTCTGATGGAACGCGCTGATCACAGCGGCGGGATGAACGTCGGGGATGTTGTACTGCACCCGACTGAATCTCTGGATGTATTTGCGCAGGGTTTCCCCTTCCTTCTGGGGAATGATATGCAGATCACTGGCCTGGCCATGAGCTTGGTGGCCTCCTGTGAAGGCGCCAACGAACTCATGGCACAGATCCGACCAAGAACAAATGGAATCCGCTGGCAAGTCCATCAACCAAGACATAACATTAGGCTTCAGTGCCAGCGGGAAATAGTTGGCAAGCACCTTGTCGTCATGAGCTCCAGCAGCCTGCATCACGATGGTGTAGATGCTGAGGAATTCGGACGGATGGGTCTTGCCAGTGTACTTCTCGCCGGCGTCGGGCTTGAACGTGCGGTGGGACGGCCACTGGAACTGCCGCAGCTCACGGGTGAAGATCGGGCAGCCCACCTCGTAAGGTAGGCCGCCGGAGCACCCCGATGCTGGGTGGTCCATAGCGGGTCCTGCCCGCTTGTCCGACTGGTGGCGCGTTTCGCGCCGGCGGTCGATGGTGGTCTGAGCGTCTTCGTGAGCTCGTTCCCGAAGAACTTGGCGCTGGTCGCGGTGGGTCCGCGGGTCGGACGACGCTATAGAGATGTTATCACAAGCGTCGTCACGACGGGCCGACGCCCGCGGCGGCTGGCGAGGAGGAGGAGAGTGCACCGTGGCCGCAACTCCCCCAGTGCTCCCAGCGCCAGCATGTGGTGGCTCGGTGGAGCGCCGACCCGAGGGCCCCACCGGCCGTGGATCGTCTTTGTTGCTGATGGCAACGAGGCTCCGGATGGTGGCCCTCCACTCGTCGAGCTTCTCTGCAGCAGGAGGGAAGTCAAGGAGCAGCTGCGTGCGCCCCAAAGCTTCTGCTGGCGTGGGCGGTGGCGACAGCTGCGTGGATCGTGGCGCGCTTCGACTTCTAACCACGTTAGAAGGAGCTCCGTTACGATCCAGCGGCTGCGTGCCATTTTCGCCAGCACTTCGGCGGGCATGCTGAACTCCTTCATCCCATGGACGACGCACACTGCTCTTCTCACGGCGGTGCCCAGGGTCACCGGCGTGGTGACGCTGCTCGTCGCGCACACCATGGGAAGAGCGCGCAGTGGTCGCTGACGTGGGCGTCTTGGAGGTCGTTGCGCCGCCCGGGGGTGGCACAACGACGCTCCTGGAGGGCCCCGCGCCGCCTGCGGGGGTCCAGCTCCGTCTTTGGATCTGGCGACGTGCGGCCGGTCGTCTGGCGCGCGAACGACGCCACTCGCCAGACTCTGACTGCCAGAGCGATGCTGGTGTTCGCAGAGCGTGGCCCTGGTCCTGTCCGCGACCGGCGCACTGCTCGCCCGCGCTGGCACGGGCCGTTCGGCTCCCAACGAGCCGATGACCATGGCCGTCTTCTTATTGGGAGCCATGGCGATGAAGAACTGCTAAGCTAGCTACTAGACCAGATTCTCACAATTGCACCCCCTACCTGGTGCACCAAAGATGTCGGTGTGGAACGACACCTATGGGATCACAAGAATCCCTACTACGGTTGCCGGGGCGCGGGGTTGCGATAAGAGCAGGATTAGTTACCAGCACGAGGATCATTTAGCCAGGTTCGGGCCGGGAGGATGCGTAAAACCCTAGTCCTGCTTTGGTGGGTGTATTTCAGAGAGTTCTTAAGCTCTCGAACTAGCTGTGGCGAGTGTGTGGTTCGAAAGAGCCGAATCCTTCTCCAGTATGCCATGGGCCTCCTTTTATAGTCGAAAGGGGCTGCCACAGTGGCACACAGGAGGTGGAAAGGCGCACAGTGCTATGAGCTTATCGCTCATATTACATGACAAGACGCATTTAATGCGTAGCTTAGGTGTCCCCTTGCTTTATCGGGGACGGGGGCGAGGCCCGTCCCGTCCGTCGCCGCTCCTCCTTGCTTCGACACGCACCCTGGCTAGCGACGCATGCGGCGCCACGTAGGCAGGTAGGCAGCTGAAGTGGCGCGGTGGTGGAGCCTCCACGAAGATCTGCATGCCGCCACGCAGGTGCTTGATGAGTTGGCTTGGGAGCTGCATGTTGCCACGCAGGTGCCCGCCCAGCTGGTTTGGCTGGCAGTTTCATGTGAACGGTGGTGGAGACTTGGTTGGTGCGGGCCTGGTAGTGGCTCTGGTGGCGTCCTCGGTGAGGGCCTTGCCGGGTGGCCCGGCAAGGGTCTTGTCGTGGCGCGCTGTCGTCCCCGGCAAGGATCTTGCCGGGGGTCTGGTGGCCTTCCTCGGCAAGGATCCTGCCGAGGATCGTCGTCTTCTAATCCTCATCTGATCTTGAGTGTTCCTTGTCTTCACAAAGATTTGCATGCCACCCTGGAGGTGCCTCCCGAGCCCTGGCCCAACCTGATGTTGGAGACCGTGGGCTCAAGGGTGGCTCGCTCTGTTGGTGTGGGGCGAGCTGCCCCGGCAAGGGTCTTGCCGGGGGAACCTGCTTCGTCCCTCTGCTCTTTGTGGTCTTGACCTTGGCGTTGCTTTGGTTATCTTGCGCTTCGGTCTTATCTTGGCTCACCTCCCCTGATCTTCTTGGTGTGACCGTGGGCGCGGCTCCGACTGCCCGTGCAGAGGTAAAGGGGTACAAAAGTGCGCCCCTCCTTTTGTACACCGACAGTATAGAAATGTTTTTCTAATTCCTTACGGTTTAAAGACGAATTCGAATATGGTCAAATTTAATTTTAAACGCGAATTTTTTAAAAAGTTTGTCGAAATGGGGCAAATAATATACCATTGGATAGCTACCGAAAATGCGAAACTTAGTCATGTTGAACATTTTCTTTACTTCGCAACCGTTTAAGAGTAATTTTCAATACGGCATGACGGATCATGTTGTTCTCTCGTCTGAAAAACAGAGTAGTCATACTATATATGTGTATGTTTGTACTGAGCTATTTTTTTAGAGTATTTTTGCATGGTTCCGTAAAAGGGTACTTATACTGATGCTTGCATGGGTTTGTACTAAGCATGTTTTTACTAACTAGACTTTGCTCTGTTTTTTGGGTAATTTTTTTCTCGTAAATTTTCAATGGTTTACTGTATCCTAGCCCCGAACTTGCATGGTTTATATTGTTGAACTGAATGTTATTGTATTGTCGCCCCTGTACTTGCATGGTTTATATCATCGAACTGAATGATATTTTTTTGAAAAAGAAAATGTTTTTCTATTCTTTTTTTTTTGAACTAAATATTTTTTTACAACGATGTTCTGGAGTTCTCTCATTTTACGACTTGAACTTTTACCATTTGAATTTCCGTGGGGTTTCTTTTATTTGAGCTTTTTCCCCAAACTTATCTAGGACGTCGTGTTGAACTTAGTATTTTTCATAGAGTAATTTTGAAAGGTTCCAGAAAAAGAGTACTTGAACGGATGTCAATATGGATTTGTACTGAGCGTGTTTTCACATACTAGACTTTACTCTGTTTTTTATGTATGGTTTTTCTCGTAACTTTTCAACGGTTCACGGTATTATCGTCCCCGAACTTGCATGGTTTATATCGTTGAACTGAATGACAATTTTTTGAAAGAAAATATTTTGTGTGTTTTTTAACTAACATTTTTTTCAACGATGTTCTGGACTTCTCTCATTTTACGAACTTTTACCATTTGGATTTCCGTGGGGTTTCTTTTATTTGAGCTTTTTTCCCAACTTATCTAGGACGTCGTGTTGAACTTAGTATTTTTCATAGAGTAATTTTGAAAGGTTCCAGAAAAAGAGTACTTAAACGGATGTCCGTATGGATTTGTACTGAGCGTGTTTTCACAGACTAGACTTTACTATGTTTTTTCGGTATGGTTTTCCTCATAACTTTGCAACGATTTATTGTATCATAGTCCCGAACTTGCATGCTTTATATCGTTGAACTGAATGATATTCTTTCAGATAGAAATTTTTCGTGTGTTTATTTCTTTTAACTCATTTTTTTGCAATTATGTTTTGGACTTCTCTCGTTTTACAACATGAACTTTTATCATTTGAATTTCCATGGGGTTTCTTTTTGTTTGAGATTATTTCCCAGACTTATCTGGGACATCGTGTTGAACTTACAACATCCTCACCACAAGAAATAGAAGCAGCAACCGTAATATATTTTTGCACATACAAGCATACATAAATTTACAACATAGTATATCCTGATACATAGTTGGACGGATGCTCTGAGTTTTTAGAACTGATGAGGAACAAACATTAAAAACCAACTGGGATTTCTAGAGAAGTTCCATGCTATAATGAGAAAGTCCAACACAGCTCTCAGATAGTCACTCTGTAGATCTCCAAAACAAAAAGCATCCTGAGCTACCAAGCGGTAACACTCGAAGGCTACAGTTTCACATGTCTCAAATGTAGAAAGTGTCATTAAATGGCCACAACTTTGAGTGGCTAGTTGCAAGTAAAGTCATCTTATCAGTTGTTAATTGGTTAGCAGAAATTTTCAAGAAAAATGGAAGCAGAGGCGCTAGTGCTTTTGCGCACCCGGCGATGAGATCCTTGGCGCTTAACCTGGAAATGGGGTCGGAAAGGCTCACGCCACGCTCGGCAGCCGTCTGGCGCCCTACCTGGTGGCGCTGCCTTGTGGTTGGCCCAGCGCCTGGCTCACCGACAAGCTCCAGGGGCTAACCAATTAACCACTTCTAACCCAAAGACCCTGCAAAATCCTAACCAAGAAATCACTTTTTCACGCACAACACAAGGCAATGAATTGCACTCACTCATTCCCCAAATAAAAAAATTCAGAGGCAAACAACCTCTGTCGGTGCGTTGTTGAACGGCCTCGGTTGGCGGTGGTGAACATACTAGGGGTGGCTGTTGTGAACGGCCTGGGCGTTGTGGTTCCTCCAAATTGTATTATGTTGAAACCATCTTTGAACCTCCTACAAGAAAATAAATCACATCTTTTTCATCAAAGCAAACTCTTGAACTTGCTCCACGACAATCTTTGAACCTCCAACAAGAACAGAATATATATCGTACATCATTTTTTTTCTCTTGTTCAATCATGCACCCAAAAAATTAATCACAACATAATATCAGTTGTTTGGATCCCAAACCTCCTGTATGTATGTATGTGTGTGTGTGTATATATATATATATATATATATATATATATATATATATATATATATATAATTTTTTGAACTGGTGTTCTTTCTGTCATTGAACTGTTGTAATTCATAGTTACATGCTACATCTAGGTGATACCACTGTACATACAAAGTTACTGAAGGTGAACTAAGTACGGATTCATTAAACTTTTAACCAAAATCACACAAGCATCACAAATGGTACCAACGATGGTTCAGAACCATCGAGAACACAAGTTCAGTAACATAGTCACTTCAGTAGCACACACAAGCAAACAAGGTTGAATTATCACACAAGTTCAGTAACATAGTCACTTCATTAGCATACAGTGGAGAACAATCTCTCCTCCGAAAACAAGAAAAATAGATGGAGAAGAAGGACGGACGACGAGCCAGCAGTGGCCAGAGGAAGAAGGCCACACAGGAGGAAGAACGTCCACCGAGAGCAGTGGGCAGCGCCACGGCGGTGTCCATGACGGTGGCAACCACATGAGCCGATTGTTCAGGTGCTTCCCAAGATCCCCTGCAACAGCGAAGTCACAGTACATTAGCACTCTAGAATGCATGTAGACATGTACGTGTTCAACATATTTTCAAAATTCAACTTGTACAAATTAGAGAGCTTCCACTGAATTCAGCAGCGCCAGCTTATACTCTCTATACTACAAAAAGCTCAGCATCTAGAAGAAATACATCAGTTCAAATATACTTACCATAGTAGTTTAGAGTGTCGTGAATATATAGAGTCCGGTCTAGCAGAGATAATGTTACCTATTTGTCCTGAACTGTCGGGCATGAAAACTGTAATGGCAGAACATATCTTTTGTCTAAATTCCCGAATGCAAACTTTCCTGCTTGTGAACACAACTAAATAATGCTGCAAGTATGTAACAGCAAGACATGAACTAGCCTCCACGCTGGTGTATGATTAGCATCACCATACAACAAAAGGAAGAACAACCCATCCATCTATCATTGTACAAATAAATACAGAAACACTAAAGCTTCTACCACTAGTAGAAAAAGGGTCATCTGTCCCGGTTGGTAAGGACCTTTTGTCCTGGTTTTTGAACCGGGACTAAAGGGTCGCTACTAATGCCCTAGCCTTTTAGTCCCGGTTCTTACATAAACCGGGACAGATGGGCCTCCACGTGGCCGGTGCGGCGAGCCCGGCAGGAGGGCCTTTGGTCCCGGTTGGTGGCACTAACCGGGACCAATAGGCATCCACGCGTCAGCATTTCAGGGGCTGGGGTTTTTGTTTTTTTTTAAAGGGGGGGGGGGTTGGGGGTTTTGGGGGGTTAATTTAGGTGTTTCATATATTGTGTTAGCTAGCTAATTAATAGAGAGAAGTGTCCTCTCTTATCTCCGTGCTTGGTCGACGCTACGTACTATATACGTATAGAGAGGACTAGACACGCTAGCTAGTAAGCAAATGAAGGAAACAGAAGATCGTCATGAACATATGCATACAGAGAGAAGTGATATCGACCACCTCTCCTTCTCCGAGAGATTGGTCGAACAACAAGTTCTCGTATATCTATCCGACACTACCGGCTACATATATACAATAATTATCTCTTACAATATAATCTCCTAATTATATATGAACACAGGGTCCACATAGTATTCTCCATTTTCAGCGATCACGTGGTCAAGGAAGAATGCCGCCAATTCCTCTTGAATTGCTCGCATACGATCTGGTGCTAGGAGTTCATCCCGCATCCGAAAGATCTAATTTGAAGAAGGGGGTCAATACATATATATATGAATAAATGAAACTCAACACAAATGATGGTAATAAAATAAAATTGTGAATATTATTGCTTACGCACTTCATATTGTTCGTCAGAGTAGCCCCGCTCACAGGTCGTGTGGCGGATGGACTCGCAAACGTAGTATCCACAGAAATCATTCCCTTGTTCCTGCCACAAC
Organism: Triticum aestivum; assembly: GCF_018294505.1. Lineage (NCBI taxonomy): Eukaryota > Viridiplantae > Streptophyta > Magnoliopsida > Poales > Poaceae > Triticum > Triticum aestivum. The sequence goes on from NC_057814.1 coordinate 559,076,748, forward strand.
CACTTTACAAGAAATAGAGGTCAATCAAACTGATAAGCAAGCATGCTAAATGGTATTGATGAAACTAGCGCTTGAATCACTAGGAGATGCGCGGAACATGCTACTATAGTACTTACTTTCGGGTGTCTAAATTGCAGCTTCTTCGGCAGTCCCGGAGCTTTTTTGGTGAATTTTCTCCAAACCCTGCCAGACAAAGAAAACAATTACTTGATATCAGGAAATGAACAAAGTTGCTGATATGGTGGATAATGATCGATTTAACTTACTTCTCGAGCATTTGAGTCATGTCCGCATAGTCCTGGGGATCTTTTCGTCTCGAGTCTAAGACGGTTACTACTCCCTGCTCAAGCTTAATCTCTAGGAGAATATAGTGGAAGCTGCGCACGCATGCATAAGTCATCAATTACATTACTATAACCTGGACTAATAAGGGAAACCGAATATGCACAAGACAGTAACACTCACTTGAAGTTGTAAGGAAAGAGTATTATATCTTTGTTTTCATTTATTACCAACGATCGTAGCAAGTTGGCCTCGGTATTTTCGGCATGATATTTAACCTCAGTTGCATCTATGAGATTTGTGTTAATGAATCCAATATCACCGATTTGTCTTTTCTTCAATTCGGCGATCTTCAATCTGCATAATATAGTGAGGATAATTATAAATACATGCAATGAAAGAGCTGACCTATATAGAGAGACTTAATGACAGAAGTAGTACTACTTACAGACAGTAGCAAGTGACCGTTGATTTATCGAGGGCCTTTTGATTGAAAAACTGGAAGAACTCCTCAAATGGAACATTCAACAGTTCAATTCCAACGAGGTCATGCTCCTCTTTAACTCTCAGCGTCAAAGTATCCCTCCCCCCAGACTCTCTGCAGGTTTTCATGTACCAATCATGTAATCTTCGCATCATCGTTGTTAGAGATCTTTCATCTTTGACGAGAGGCTTCCCGTAATGGTATTTGTGTTCGTCCACCTCCAAGAAATCATAATGTACATCGTCGGGCAGGTAATCTCCAAGATTGCTATAACCGGGCACCATCCTCGGATCATTAGCGACGATGTCGCTAGACACCTTGAGCGGGGGGCACGATTGGTTCGCTTGTTCGCCGAGCTGGGCAATTTTTTCCCAGCTCGTCGTTCTTTTAACCTTTGATCACTGACAGTACTTCCCGACCGCTCCGCTTCGACAAATGTCTTTGCAATAATGCGCTCATAGTTGCCTTTCGGCGGAGACTTTGGTGGTTTTGTCAGGGCAGCCAGAGTGCGCTTCGCTTTCACCGGATCTACCTTCTCCTCCGGAGGTGGATGTTTCTTTGCTTTCACCCCTTCAAAGAAGTTCGTCACTTCGGCTCGCACGATCTTCGTGGTTTCCTCCTCGGTCCTCTCGTATGGTAACTTCTCTGGAGTCTTCAGAGAAGGACCGAATCTGTATTGCCTCCCGCCTCTGGCTGTACTGCTAGACGCCGGCAGAGCAGACGGAGCGGCTGCGGCTGTCTTCTTTCCTTGCTTACGAGGCGGAGGAGAAGGACTACGACGCGCCGGAGCAGCCGGAGCGGCGGCGGGTCTCTTCCGCCCTTGCTGACGAGGCGGAGAAGGAGGAGGCTGGCTGCTCGGGCGCGCCGGCGCAGGCGGAGAAGGAGGCGGAGTGCCGCCACGCGCCGGAGAAGGAGGCTGAGTGCCCTGATCACTCGCCGGAGGAGGAGGCGGAGTGCCGCCACGCGCCGGAGAAGGAGGCTGAGTGCCCTGATCACTCGCCGGAGGAGGAGGCGGAGTGCCCTTACTCGCCGGAGGCGTCCAGTTCGGAAGGTTGATGAGCTCCTTCCGCCATAGGCATGGAGTCTTCAGAGCAGAACCCAGCCGAGTCTCCCCTTCACCGGTAGGGTGGTCAAGCTGGAGGTCCTCAAATCCCTCCGTTATTTCGTCCACCGTCACCCTAGCATATCCTTCTGGAATCGGACGACAGTGAAAAGTTGCGCCGGGTTCAGGAGGTCGAACAGAGCCGACAGCCGCCTTGACTTTGAAGTTCTCCCATTGCGTCATAAGGTGGCAATGTTGAGACTCCGTGATAGCATCCACGGGGTAGCTAGCAGGAGCCGTCAAGACATGCTCCGGCTGAAGCAGCTCGGTGGAAGCCACGCTGCTTCTCCGCTGAGATGGCGGGGTAGCTTCGGGGGTAGTTTCGGCAGGTCGATTGCTGCGAGCTACGTCTCGTTCCTCTAGCGCTTGAACCCTTTCGTGCAGCTTCTGAATTTGGGTCTGCTCCACTTTTTTCCTCCTCTCCTGGCATTTGTAACCGCCTGCGTCCGGAAAACCAGCCTTCCACGGAACGGAGCCTGGCGTGCCTCGTGTCCGTCCAGGGTGCTCAGGATTCCCGAGGGCCATTGTGAGCTCGTCGTTCTCTCTGTCTGGAACGAACGTCCCTTGCTGCGCTGCATCGATATAGTGCTGAAGCCTCTTGACTGGTATTCTCATTTGCTCGTCCGTCCAAACGCACTTCCCTGATACAGGGTCCAAGGTTCCGCCAGCCCCGAAGAACCAAGTCCGGCAACGGTCTGGCCAGTTCATTGTCTCTGGTTCGATCCCTTTATCAAGCAGATCATTCTCAGCCTTGGCCCACTTAGGCCGGGCTTTGAGGTAGCCACCTGACCCCGTGCGATGGTGAAGCTTCTTCTTCGCAGCATTTTTCTTGTTTGTCGCTGACAACTTCTTACTCTTTTCCGATGTCTTGTGGGCCACAAATGCGGGCCAGTGATCTCTGATCTTCTCATATTTGCCGATGAATTCTGGTGTCTCTTCTTTGTCGACAAACGTTTTCAGCTCATTCTTCCACCTCCTGAATAGGTCTGCCATCTTCTTAAGAGCATGAGACTTGATTAATTGCTCTTTAACTGGCTTCTCCGGATCCTCCTCTGGCGGTAGGGTGAAATTTGCCTTCAGCTCAGTCCAAAGATCATCTTTCTGCATATCATTGACATAAGACACCTCAGGGTCTTCCTTCTTAGGCTTATACCATTGGTGGATGCTGATCGGGATCTTGTCCCTAACAAGAACCCCGCACTGAGCAGCAAATGCTTCCTTTGTCCGGATGGGTTCAATCGGTTGGCCGTCGCGCGCGATTGCTGTGATCTCAAACCTTTCATCCGAGCGCAACTTTCTCTTCGGGCCTCGTCTCTTTACCGAAGTTGTGCTCGATCCGGAGGGCTAGAAAAAAGAAGAAAGACGAGAGTTAATTAATATGTGTACATACCAAAACAATGAATGCATCAATTAGCTAGTCAGCACAGGCTTAACTAATATATTTACCTGGCCGGACTCTGTTCGGTCACCGGAGCCGTCACCACGGGCTCCTTCTTGCACCAGCATTGGGTCACCGGAGCCATCATAATCATGTCTTTCTTCCTCCACTCTTCGATCACCGTAGCCTGCTTCTTCACCCTGTTCTTCCAGACCATCATTGTCGTTAAGATACGACAAGACATCACCTCCGGCTAAGATTATGTCCCCCAACACCTCTTCTGCTTCCTCGTCTCGTCCGTGCTCCATTGTTTCTGCAAATATTACAACATGGCAATTATTACACAAACATGACAGCAGGTGGATATATTCGTCCAAACATAGACCTAGCTTATTCCGGGTTTGGGATGGCCTCGGCAACGCTTCAAGGGTAGGGGCGCGGCGGGAGGGGGTAGGAGACCGACATCGTTTTTTCTAGGGTTTGGGTGTCCTCGAGAGTTTTGGTCGAGCGAGAGGGCCGGGGGGTGCTCCCGTGGTATAAGTTATCACGGTCGAAGTTATCCGGGAGGGGGTTATATCGACAACGATGACATACATACATGGGAAAATAATGTTATCGGGGAGGGGGTAGGTCGAACCCCCCCCCCCCCTCGTGTTGAAGTTATCGGGACACGGGGTATATCGACAACGACATATCCGATAAAAAATAAGAAGACGAAGAAGAAATAAAAAGAGGAGAAGAAGATATTAATAGAGGAGAAGATTGAAGAAAAAAAGAAGAAAAAAAAGAGGAGAAGAAGAAAGGAATAGAGGAGAAGAAGGGAAAATAGAATATTATATTTTCCCTTCTTCTCCTCTTCTTTTTCTAATTTTTTCTTCTTCTTATTTATTTCTCATCTTCTTCCTCTCCTCTTCTTCTCCTTTCTTCTTCTTCTTGTTTTCCTTTTTCCTCTCATTCTTTTTCTTCTTCATCTTTTCCTAGCTAGATATATAAAACTTTTCTAAAAATGTAACTTTTGCATATATAAAACTTTTTCTTCTGCCTTCTATTCCTTCTTCCTAAATATATAAAACTTTTCTAAAAATGAAACTAACCTAAAATGTACTAAATCAGAGAACATATATAGATAAAACTTTTCTAAAAAACTAACTTTTGCATATATGTATTTTTAAAACATCATTACAATTGAAAAAATACATACATACATACAAAAAACATGTAAAAAATCCATACATACATATATGAACATACATCAAAAAAATACATATATCTAAAAAATACATACATACATATATGAAAATCTAAAAACATGTAAAAAAATAGCACGCGGCGGGGCCGGCAGAGGCGCGGTGCTCACAGAGGGAGGAGCACGCGGTGGGCGGCGTCGGGGCAAGCAGGGGCGCGGGGAGTGGCGCGGAGACGGCGTCGGGGCAGGAGCGGCGCGCGGCGGGGCAGGGGCGGCGCACGTCGGCGTAGGGGCGGCGCGCATCGGGGCAGGGACGGCGCGCGGCGACGACGTCGGGCGAGGCCGCGGGCGACGGCAACGGTGATGGCGGGGCGGGTCGGGGGCGCGGCAGGGGCGGCGCGCGTCGGGGCAGGGACGGCGCGCGGCGACGATGTCGGGCGACGGCGAGGGCGCGGGCGAGCTCGGGCAGCCTGGCGGCGTCGTCGGAGGGATCGAAGAACTGACGAAATTTTCACAAGTGCTGGCTTATATAGCAAACCCATTGGTACTGGTTGGTGGCACAAACCGGTACCAATGCCACCTTTAGTCCCGGTTGGTGTCACCAACCGGAACCAAAGGCCTCTTTTCAGTAGCCCACAGGGCGGGAAGCGGCGGCCTTTGGTCCCGATTGGTGGCACCAACCAGGACTAAAGGGGGGGCATTGGTACCGGTTGGTGCCACGAACCGGTACCAATGCACCCCTTTAGTATTGGTTGGTGCCACCAACCGGGACCAAAGGCCTTGTGCTGCTGCGCCCGCGTCGAAAGTTTAGTCCCACCTCGCTAGTTGAGAGGGGCGCGCAGTGGTTTATAAGCCCCACTGCTGCTCCCCTCTCGAGCTCCTCTCCATTGCAGGTTTACGGGCCTAATTGTCACTGCTATGCCTGATGGGCCTACTAGGCCTTCTGCGGGCCTGAATCCTGGCCCATCGATGGGTTTCTAGTCGTATTCAGGCCGTGGTGGCCCAGTAGGTGGCATATTTTTTATTTTTTGCCTGTTTTTTGTTTTATTTTTTGCTTTATTTATTTTGTTTTGTTTTGTTTCTACTTAGAACAAAAAACTTATTTATTTTATTTTATTTTGTTTCTAATTACTTATTTATTTTGCTTTATGATAATTCTTTTTGCTATTAAAGTTTCTAACAAAAAAAAGTTCTTTATGAAAATTCTTTTTGCTTTCAATGATTTTGAATAGAAAATACTTCGATAATTTTAGTTGCATCAATTTTATATAATTTTAGTTTCAATAATTCTAGAGGTTGCTTATAATGTTTTGAACAGAAAATACTTTGATAATTTTAGTTTCATAAATTTTATTTATGTTATTAAAGTTTATTTTATTTTGTTTCTACTTATATATTTTATTAAAGTTTATATTATTTTGTTTCTAATTACTTATTTATTTTATTTGTTATTTTTCATGCAGCATTTTTCATGCATTTATTGATTATTTTGAGCTATAAGACCCTAAAATTGAAAAGCATTTCAAATGAACTCTGAAAAGGTTGAAAGTTGGCATGGTATCATCATTTCATCCACATAGCATGTGCAAGAAAGTTGAGAGGGTTACGGCAAAAATTGGATGCACTTCGTGTACAAAACGGACAATCTCTTTCGAAGTATCAGGATTTCATACGGAAACTCGTCTGATACAAAGGGATTTTATTTTTTTAAACTTATTTGAACTCCTGACTTTTTGTGTGTTCAAAATGCACCATTCAAAGCCACATCATCAATTTTCAACCCTTTGTGACTTCATTTGTTATTTTCCATGCATTTATTGATTATTTTGAGCTATAAGACCCTGAAATTGAAAAGCATTTCAAATGAACTCAGAAAAGGTTGAAAGTTGGCATGGTATCATCATTTCATCCACATAGCATGTGCAAGAAAGTTGAGAGGGTTACGGCAAAAACTAGATGCACTTCGTGTACAAAACGGACAATGGTATCATACTCGTCTGTTACAAAGTTGGCATGGTATCATCATAATATTTGCGGGAGAAAGTCTTCACTTTTTCTTCGCTTGTGTCATTTGCTTATTGCGCCGTAACCATGGATAATCTTCATCGTTTATCAGGATGCTTGGGTCAGCCTTGACTTTGAAGGGAGGAATTTCATGAAACTTTTCATAATCTTCAGACATGTCTGTCTTGCCCTCCACTCCCACGATGTCCCTTTTTCCTAAAAGAACTATGTGGCGCTTTGGCTCATCGTATGATGTATTCGCTTCCTTATCTTTTCTTTTTCTTGGTTTGGTAGACATGTCCTTCAGATAGATAACCTGTGCCACATCATTGGCTAGGACGAACGGTTCGTCAGTGTACCCAAGATTTTTTAGATCCACTGTTGTCATTCCGTACTGTCGGTCTACCTGTACCCCTCCTCCTAACAGATTGACCCATTTGCACTTAAACAAAGGGACCTTAAAATCATGTCCATAGTCAAGTTCCCATATGTCCACTATGTAACCATAATATGTGTCCTTTCCCCTCTCGGTTGCTGCATCAAAGCGAACACCGCTGTTTTGGTTGGTGCTCTTTTAATCTTGGGCGATCGTGTGAAATATATTCCCATTTATCTCGTATCCTTTGTAAGTCAATACAGTCAAAGATGGTCCCCTGGACAACGAGTACAGCTCATCACAAACAGTGTTGTCACCTCTGAGACGTGTTTCCAACCAACTACTGAAAGTCCTGATGTGTTCACATGTAATCCAGTCGTCGCACTACTCCGGGTGTTTGGAGCGCAGACTGTTCTTGTGTTCATCGACATACGGGGTCGCCAAGGTAGAGTTCTGTAGAACTGTGTAGTGTGCTTGAGACCAAGAATGCCCGTCCCTGCATATTATTGAGTCCGCTCCTAGCGTGCCTTTTCTAGTCAGTCTCCCCTCATACCGCGATTTAGGGAGACCTATCTTCTTAAGGCCAGGAATGAAGTCAACACAAAACCCAATGACATCCTCTATTTGATGGCGCATGGAGATGCTTCCTTCTGGCCTAGCGTGGTTACGGACATATTTCTTTAGGACTCCCATGAACCTCTCAAAGGGGAACATATTGTGTAGAAATACAGGCCCCAGAATGACAATCTCGTCGACTAGATGAACTAGGACGTGCGTCATGACATTTAAGAAGGATGGTGGGAACACCAGCTCGAAACTGACAAGACATTGCGCCACATCACTCCTTAGCCTTGGTATGATTTCTGGATCGATCACCTTCTGAGAGATTGCATTGAGGAAGGCACATAGCTTCACAATGGCTAATCGGACGTTTTCCGGTAGAAGCCCCCTCAATGCAACCGGAAGCAGTTGCGTCATAATCACGTGGCAGTCATGAGACTTTAGGTTCTGGAACTTTTTCTCTGGCATATTTATTATTCTCTTTATATTCGACGAGAAGCCAGTCGGGACCTTCATACTGAGCAGGCATTCAAAGAAGATTTCTTTCTCTTCTTTCATAAGAGCGTAGCTGGCAGGACCTTCATACTGCTTCGGAGGCATGTCGTCTTTTTCGTGCAAACATTGCAGGTCCTCCCGTGCCTCAAGTGTATCTTTTGTCTTCCCATACACGCCCAAGAAGCCTAGCAGGTTCACGCAAAGGTTCTTCGTCACGTGCATCACATCGATTGAAGAGCGGACCTCTAGGTCTTTCCAGTAGGGTAGGTCCCAAAATACAGATTTCTCCTTCCACATGGGTGCGTGTCCCTCGGCGTCATTCGGAACAGCTAGTCCGCCGGGACCCTTTCCAAAGATTACGTGTAAATCATTGACCATAGCAAGTACGTGATCACCAGTACGCATGGCGGGCTTCTTCCGGTGATCTGCCTCGCCTTTGAAATGCTTGCCTTTCTTTCGACATTGATGGTTGGTCGGAAGAAATCGACGATGGCCCAGGTACACATTCTTCCAGCATTTGTCCAGGTATATACTTCCAGTGTCATCTAAACAGTGCGTGCATGCGTGGTATCCCTTGTTTGTCTGTCCTGGAAGGTTACTGAGAGCGGGCCAATCGTTGATGGTTACAAACAGCAACGCGTGCAGGTTAAATTCCTCCTGTTTGTGCTCATCCCATGTACGTACACCGTTTCCATTCCACAGCTGTAAAAGGTCTTCAACTAATGGCCTTAGGTACACATCAATGTCGTTGCCGGGTTGCTTAGGGCCTTGGATGAGAACTGGCATCATAATGAACTTCCGCTTCATGCACATCCAAGGAGGAAGGTTATACATACATAGAGTCACGGGCCAGGTGCTGTGATTGCTGCTCTGCTCCCCGAAAGGATTAATGCCATCCGCGCTTAAACCAAACCATACGTTCCTTGGGTCACCTGCAAACTCAGCCCAGTATTTTCTCTCGATTTTTCTCCACTGTGACCCGTCAGCGGGTGCTCTCAACTTCCCGTCTTTCTTACGGTCCTCACTGTGCCATCGCATCAACTTTGCATGCTCTTCGTTTCTAAACAGACGTTTCAACCGTGGTATTATAGGAGCATACCACATCACCTTCGCAGGAACCCTCTTCCTGGGGGGCTCGCCGTCAACATCACCAGGGTCATCTCATCTGATCTTATACCGCAATGCACCGCATACCGGGCATGCGTTCAGATCCTTGTACGCACCGCGGTAGAGGATGCAGTCATTAGGGCATGCATGTATCTTCTGCACCTCCAATCCTAGAGGGCATACGACCTTCTTTGCTGCGTATGTACTGTCAGGCAATTCGTTATCCTTTGGAAGCTTCTTTTTCAATATTTTCAATAGCTTCTCAAATCCTTTGTCAGGCACAGCATTCTCTGCCTTCCACTGCGGCAATTCAAGTATGGTACCGAGCTTTGTGTTGCCATCTTTGCAATTGGGGTACAACCCTTTTTTGTGATCCTCTAACATGCGATCGAACTTCAGCTTCTCCTTTTGACTTTCGCATTGCGTCCTTGCATCGACAATGACCCGGCGGAGATCATCATCATCGGGCACTGGTTCCTCTTGATCTTCAGCAGCTTCCCCCATTGCAGCATCATTGGGCACATCGTCTGGTTCCTCTTGATCTTCAGCAGCTTCCCCCGTTGCAGCATCACCGTATTCAGGGGGCACATAGTTGTCATCGTCCTCTTCTTCTTCGCCGTCTTCCATCATAACCCCTATTTCTCCGTGCCTCGTCCAAACATTATATTGTGGCATGAAACCCTTGTAAAGCAGGTGGGTGTAAAGGATTTTCCGGTCAGAGTAAGACTTCGTATTCCCACATTTAGGGCATGGACAACACATAAAACCATTCTGCTTGTTTGCCTCAGCCACTTCGAGAAAATCATGCACGCCCTTAATGTACTCGGAGGTGTGTCTGTCACCGTACATCCATTGCCGGTTCATCTGCGTGCATTATATATAATTAAGTGTGTCAAAAACCATTACAGAACATCATGAATAGATAATTAAGTGACCAAATTAATAGAAGTTCATCATCACATTAAAACCAAAGTACATACATAGTTCTCATGTAACAACATATAGCTCTCCAGAGCATCTAATTAATTAAACCATACATTGAAACTATGTAAAACATTTCAATGCGAAAACAAATGCGATCATAATCACAACCAAGGTAACAATTGATCCAACGGCATAATGATACCAAGCCTCGATATGAATGGCATATTTTCTAATCTTTCTAATCTTCAAGCGCATTGCATCCATCTTGATCTTGTGATCATCGACGACATCCACAACATGCAACTCCAATATCATCTTCTCCTCCTCAATTTTCTTATTTTTTCTTCAAGAAATTGTTTTCTTCTTCAACTAAATTTAACCTCTCGACAATAGGGTCGGTTGGAATTTCCGGTTCACATACCTCCTAGATAAATAAAATCTATGTCACGTTGGTCGACATAATTTTCATAAACAATAAATGAACCAATAGTTATAAAGATAATATATACCGCATCCGAATCATAGACAGGACAAGGGCCGACGGGGGCGGATACCAAAACCATCACACTATATAATAACAAGCAATAAAATAGTAAGAAAATTAGAAAAGTATCTATCTAAAGTAAGAATTTTTTTTTCTTTCAGAAAGAAGATAAGAACAAGAGCCTCACCACGGTGGTGCCGGCGACGAGATCGGCGCGGGCGATCGACGGCGGTGAAGACGGGAATGGAACGTGACGGGCCGCTAAACCTAGACAAATCTCGAGGAAAATGGAGCTTTGAGGTCGAGCTTCGAGACGAGAAAGCTTAACTAGTGTGGCTCGGGCATTTCATCGAACACCTCATGTGCATAGGAGGTGAGGTAGAGCACCACAAAGCCCTCCCCTCGCCGGCCACAGAAAAACAGAGCACTGGAGTGCTCTGCTCGCGGGCGAGGGGTATATATAGGCACCTTATTGGTCCCGGTTCGTGGCATGAACCGGGACTAAAGGGCAGCCTGTGGTCCCGGTTCAAGCCACCAACCGGGACAAATGGTGGTGGGCCAGGAGCGAGGCCCATTGGTCCCGGTTCGTCCCACCAACCGAGACCAAAGGAGCCAGACGAACCGGGACCAATGCCCTCACGAGGCCCAGCAGGCCCTTGGCCTCACGAACCGGGACCAGTGCCCCCATGGGTCCCGGTTCTGGACTGAACCGGGACTAATGGGCTGACCCGGCCTGAACCAAAGCCCTCTTTTCTACTAGTGTACAGATTTTCTAGTTTTCCGCTCGTACATCAAAAGATTGGATCATACAATAGTATAGGAACGCATCATATGTATCAAGTGAGCTAGTAGTTCAAAATGCATCAATCGAATACCACATGCATCACGCTTGTGAACATATTCAGAAAAAGAACATTTTCCTTAAGAATCAGAGAAGCACACAGTATAAATCCATCGAGTAATTCCTACCGCCTTATTATAAGTCCATAACAAGTTTGTCAGCGGCATTCCAACGAATAGTTGTTGTGCATCTCTACTAACTAGAGGTAAAAGCAGCAATGACTTGAATTATAAGTCTCCAAATAAAGATACAACAGAAGGATAGAAGGAATTAACCACAAGCCAGTAGACGGGAAAATCTGCCGATGATGAAGCGAGCTAGCAATCATCCATCAAGATGCTCTTTTTTGTCTCACTAAGATTGACAGGGGAGGAGCTGTACTTGTTGCAACATCACTACTTGAACTGGTGTGAGTACCATACCTGGACGGATGGGGCAGGAGGGAGACGGTCGGGCGCTTCGCAGGATGTAGGCAAGAGCAGGGGCATCCAGAGGACGTGCTTGGAGCGCCGTGCGCTGATGGATGGTGGTTGGAGGAGCGTGGCTGCCGGGTGGTGCGGCGGTTCGGACGACGGCATCCAGGCTTGTCTGCCGGCGGCTGTGGAAGATGAGTGGAGCGGGCCAGCGGCGCAGTGGAAGCCAAGGGGAGCAAGCCGTCTCTAGCAATTTTGAAGCACAAGGTAGCTACAAATAAACGATGAATAGAGCAAAGCTAGTAGTCCAGTGTATTGAGACATTGTAGCAAACACAATGGCGTGCCTCCATCGAACTAGTACTGAAGACGAACTAGTACTGAAGAATTTCCTCTCTTACCGAGTGTTGGTGTCAGGAACCCGATCCTAAGTCACACTGATCTAGCATGTAACACATCATATCACTTTGTGGCCTCACGCACGGTACCACGGGTGCCACCTTACCTGGATCGGGACCGTTTGCGCCTTTTGGCTCACGTATATGATAGTGTTGCTAGCATCCATATGACAAAGAACCCGGGCCGACATGACTAGTCGTAAACCCAAAGTGGCACTAACTTACATGGACAGGCATACATGACCCAGCAACGAACGTGTCGTTCATCAACGAGTGAATCCGGGCTGTAGCAGCTGGGCTAATAGGACTCCGGAGAATCCGGGCTGTAGCAGGCTAACAGGACTCCGGTAGACACCGCGTGACATTTCCCTGAAGGGACAGACACAGGAACGAAGGACACATGGCAGCTAGCCTAAGTGTTCCGGAGCAGTAGCAAGCTACCATGGCTCAGTGGAAGCACTAGGAGACATTTCCCGATAAGAGAGGCTACCAAGGATAAACAACTAGGTTGTCGGATCCCACACATACCAAGCATTTCAAATCGTACACACAATATGCTCGATATGTGCAAATACAACATGGCATCACAACAAAACTCTACAACTCAAAGTATTTATTCATTAGGCTCCGAGGATCCAAGTATTACAAACATGGGTCTCATGACCAAACATACAGAGCATACAAGCAACAAGCGGAAGCATAAACATGTCTGAGTACAGACAACTACAAATGAAAAAGGCTGAGAAGTCTGACTATCTACAAGACCCTCCCAAGGGTACAAGATCGTAGCTGAGGTAACAAGCTAAACATCGAAGTCCACGCGGAACTACTAGTAAGACTGAAGTCTCTTTGCAAAAACATAAATTAAGCAAACGTGAGTACAAATATACCCAGCAAGACTTACATCAGAACTAGCTACATATGCATCAGTATCAACAAAGGGGGGTGGTGGAGTTTAACTGCAGCAAGCCAGCTTTGACTCAGTGGCTATCCTGTACTACGACTGCAAGTAACTCTTTTGAGGTGGCGCACACGAGTCCACATATTCACCATATCAATACACCACTATGGATCCGCTCCCGTCTCCCTACGAGAACGCCATCCATAGCACTCACGCTTATCTTACGCATTTTAGAGTATCCACTTTCACTTGTCTATGAACTGTACAGGCAACCCAGAAGTTCTTTACCGCGGACGCGGCTATTCAAATAGATGATGTTAACCCTGCAGGGGTGTACTTCTTCACACACGCTCTCGCCACTTACCACCATGTACACGTCGTGTATCTCGCTAACCTTCAAGCGGAAGCCTGGCGAGGGAGTCGGCCACGACCTGACTAACCACACAAGTCTCTAGTCCAGGTTTATTGCCTATTCGGGTTCCATCCGCAAGGAGATCCGGCTGGGGTGTCGCTCACGGCCCCAAACGATGTGTACAGGGTTCCCAAGCCCACCAAACGGGCGACGCTTGGTATACCCGGCCACGGTGCCTAGACTGTCCCAAGCCCACCTGTACCGGGTGCCACTTGGTAGACTACTAACACTACCTACAAACACCAGAAACAAGTTGCATCTCATGGACAGAGATCGAGGCGGTTAATAAGCCGAGAGGGGCACTTAAGCATTCCAATGCGTGGTAGTAACTATTCATGGATCACAAACACAGAACTCAGTTGCTGAGGACGGTTTCAATGAGACAACCTACCATGTAATCCTACATGGCCTCTCATCGCTACCTTTACCAAATCGTGTTCACACACTTAGCTCTCAATAGTAGGACATGTTCACCACGTTCCAATTCATCCCCAATGAATCAGACCTGACTCAACTCTAAGCAGTAGCAGGCATGACAACAAGTATGAATGAGTAGGCACATCAGGGCTCAAACAACTCCTACTCATGCTAGTGGGTTTCATCTATTTACAGTGGCAATGACAGGTCATGCAGAGGAAAGGGGTTCAACTACCGCAGGAAGTAACAATTGAAACGTTGTTGTCCTAATGCAGTAAAAGAGAGCAGGAGCGAGAGAGTGGGATTGTATCGGAATGAACAAGGGGGTTTTGCTTGCCTGACACTTCCGAAGATAGTATAGCTCTTCATCGGTGTCATCGATCACATCGTCGAAGCAACGTCTACTGAGAGGGGACAATTACCGACAACAGAGAGAAAACACAATCAATGCAATGCAACAATATGATGCATGAATGTGACATGGCAATATGCTGTAGATTGAGCTAAATGCAACTATCAACAAGTTAAATGAAGTTGGTTTGAACCCTAGGTTCAAATTCAAACTCCACATGTGGTTATTTAAATGCATTTAATTGATTTAACCAATTCAGCAACTTTAAGTTGTTCCAACATGCATGAAAATGGTACAGGTGGAAAGATTGGATTTTTCTGATCATTTTTCATATATAAATTATTTCATTTGGAGTTACGGTTTAATTACTATGAATTTTTCAAGTTTAGGACATTTTCTGGAATTTCCTGGATCAAATTTAATCTAGAAAATGATTTACTGCGTCAGCCTGACGTTAGTGTGACGTCACCAGGTCGACAGCGTCAGGCCAGGTCAAACCTGACGTTGGGACCCACATGTCATAGGCTCTGTACTACCAAAGAGTTAGTTTTGTTAAACTAAATTAGCCTGGGGTTAGTTTAGTGCATGGGGCCCGGTGTCAGTGGGTGTGGGTTCAATTAGTGGCGCCATTAGCCGCTAATGACGTTGCCACATCGGCACGGCCGGAGTTAAGCCGCCGGCGACCTTCCCGCGCGACGGAGTCCACACGGGACGGCGCTACAGGAGGCGGCTGGGTGAGAGAAAGGTACCGGGAGGAGGCCCTCACTCATGTGCGTCCAACGAAGCAGGTGGGAGGTCGCGGGGTGGTCGGAGCTCGCCGGAGCAGAGCTCGTGGCGGCGGCCGGAGTTCGGGCAACGATGGGTTCGTCGTTGCGGTGCAGTAGGGGGGCGCTGGTGTGTGCTACGTGCTCCTGGTGAGGTACAGAGCACGGAAACGTGCTCGGCTTCGAGCCTAAGTGGCTGCGGTGACGGTAGTGACATGGCTGGCGGCGGAAGCTTTCGGCTCCGTGGAAGAGCACGCTAGGGGACGCGTTCGGCAGAGAGAAGAGAGGGGAAAGATGGTGGGGCTCACGTAGATCACAAAGCTATGCTTGGGGTAGCCGGGGGCGTGCTGAGGACGATGAATTGGCGAGGGGGATCGACGGTGCCCGAGGTTGAAGATGAGGTCGGGGACAGCACGGCAGGCCATCCTAGCTTGCGCTTGTTGAGGGGGAAGCTTCACGGCATCGAGGCGGACAGCGGGGATAGCACGGGGAGGCGCGGGGATGGTTGTGGCCACGAGAACTACGGCGGCGCGTCCATGGTTGCTTCATCCATGGATGGAGGGGAGTGAGGGAGAAGCGAGGGGGAGGACTGGAGAGGCCGGCTCGACCCAAATGTCGGTGGCGGGGTCATTCGAGGTGTCACGTTGGCAAGGGAGGGCAGGCAGGCAGCTCACGTGGCGCGCGGAGCGCACGCGCGCGTCGGGCACGCGCCCTGTCCGACTGGCGGGAGGACGACGATGACTGGCACAGGCCAGTGGGCTGGGCCGCACAACAGTTGGGCCGTCTGGTAAGTTTCCTTTCTCTCTCTCTCTCTCTCTCTCTCTCTCTCTCTCTCTTCCTATTTGTTTTCTGCTTAGTTTTTTATTTAAACTTGCCACTGTTTAAAATTAGAACAATTCAAAACAGTGCCAAATATCCTCTAAGTATAACTTACGTGGCTCATTGGACATTTCCAAATGCACATAAATTATCACAGAGCATTTAAAAATATATCCATATATATATTTGAATATATTTTCAAATTCAAATAGAATATTGTTTTAAATTCAGAGACCA
Source organism: Triticum aestivum (assembly GCF_018294505.1). Taxonomy (NCBI): domain Eukaryota; kingdom Viridiplantae; phylum Streptophyta; class Magnoliopsida; order Poales; family Poaceae; genus Triticum; species Triticum aestivum. Next base: position 559,092,684 of record NC_057814.1, read on the forward strand.
AATAATTCCTTTAAAATGTTCCAAAATTTTGGTTTGGTATATAACCCTTGCCAAAATTCTCAAAACTATTTTTAGGGAATTTTGGATTCACTGAATGCAATTTAAAGGGTTCTTGCCCTTCTTTTAAAAGATTTTTAGGCTTTCAGATTCCCTCAATTCAAGTTTCTTCAATTTAAACATGATGCATGCTCACGGATGCAACTACTACACTCAGATATTCTAGGGTTGTGACAATTGGGAAACAAAACCAGAGACGGTGTTGTTTGCCAGCGCATGTGCAGCACAATGACATCGCGCGAGAAGCAGCACCGGTCGGATCCAGCAATTTCTGTCGAGGGACCGAGCTTGTGGGCGAGGACAGCAGCAGGGAGCGGCAATACATGGGTGGAGGAGCGGGAAGGTCAAGTTCGAGGCAGCGAGAGGAGCACCTCAAAGAGACGTGGGGGCTGGGAGGAACGACAGAAGGAGGGAGGCCTGCTGCACTGACCGAAGATGAGATGAGAGCGGAGATGTGTCGCGGAGTCGAGGGCAGTGCTAGTCTCGCCGGACCATAGGCGCAACGGTGGCGGGTGGGGATCGGAGGCGCCGGGGCTGGGGGTTGCTGTGGATGGGGCACGCCGGCGCTGGAGGTCGCAGGGGATGGGCGCGCTGGGGCTAGGGGTCGCCGGGGATGCGACGCGCCGGGGATGGGGCCCGCCGGGGTTGCGGGTGATACGTCCATTTTGCATCATGCTTTTATATTGATATTTATTGCATTATGGGCTGTTATTACACATTATGTCACAATACTTATGCCTATTCTCTCTTATTTTACAAGGTTTACATAAAGAGGGAGAATGCCGGCAGCTGGAATTCTGGGCTGGAAAAGGAGCAAATATTAGAGACCTATTCTGCACAACTCCAAAAGTCCTGAAACTCCACGGAAGTTATTTTTGGAAATAATAAAAATATTGAGCAAAGAAAATATCAGAGGGGGCCCACACGCTGGCCACGAGGGTGGGGGGCGCGCCCTACCCCCCTGGGCGCGCCCCCTGCCTCGTGGGCCCCCTGGTGGCCCTCCGGTGCCCATCTTTTGCTATATGAAGTCTTTCGTCCGAGAAAAAATCATAAGCAAGCTTTCGGGACGAGACTCCGCTGCCACGAGGCGGAACCAATCTAGGGCTCTGGCGGAGCTGTTCTGCCGGGGACACTTCCCTCCGGGAGGGGGAAATCATCGTCATCACCAACGATCCTCTCATCGGGAGGGGGTCAATCTCCATCAACATCTTCACCAGCACCATCTCCTCTCAAACCCTAGTTCATCTCTTGTATCCAATCTTTGTCCCAAAGCCTCAGATTGGTACCTGTGGGTTACTAGTAGTGTTGATTACTCCTTGTAGTTGATGCTAGTTGGTTTACTTGGTGGAAGATCATATGTTCAGATCCATTATGCATATTAATACCCCTCTGATTATGAACATGAATATGCTTTGTGAGTAGTTACGTTTGTTCCTGAGGACATGGGAGAAGTCTTGCTATTAGTAGCCATGTGAATTTGGTATTCGTTCGATATTTTGATGAGATGTATGTTGTCTCTCCTCTAGTGGTGTCATGTGAACGTCGACTGCATGACACTTGTGGCACCCCGGCTCAGAGAAACCGGAACGCCCCGTATTCCAGCCCAGAGATCGAGGAGAAGTCTCTGGAATACGGCACTGCTTGACATAGAACAAATCAGCTCTTATTACAAGAATAATAATTACACGGGTCTGATGTTACAATGATCACATCAGCATGGCGACACTACGCTTGCGATACTACACTTGCTCTATGCTAGCAGCAGAACTACTCGTAGCAGCGGAAAACTTCTAGCAGCGGAATAACGACGAAGGTGGTGAACTCCACTTCGCAGGGACTCTGGCTGGGACACCATCTAGCTCGCACGCACGGCAACCTCGACAAGCAATAAAGCAATCATGGCATCACCTGCAATCTGGCATGACACGCCAGGTCAGTACATTGAATGTACTTGCAAGCTCACAACAACCAAAAACATCAAGGCAAGACAATAACATAGCATTAAGCAGGTTAATTAATTAACAACTACCATGATGAAGCAACTACTAAGCATGGTATGAACTGATACAATATTGATAAATCACCATCTCAGATCTCCATAACCATATCTCTCTTGGCTAACCGGCCAAGCAATATAACATCTCGATCACCTCGTGATCAAAACCAAACGGTGATCTTTCCGGCGATCACTACCATGACCAACACTTGGTCTCAAACGGTGATCTTTACGGTGATCACTACCATGACCAACACTTGGTCTCCAACCTCATCATCAACATCCTGCCAATCTGTACTGCTCAACATATCAACATATATATATATATATATATCACCTATAAGTCATTCCGTCATGTGAGTGTTGATCGAACGGTGGGACCTAGTACGAACCCATGCCCATGACCGAGGGCGCGGCTATCGATAGATTAAACACACACACACACTCTGCAGAGGTAGCGCACTTTACCCACACCACGGAACCCATGGCCTCGCACTCCCATTCGGGTGGACCAACGGCGTTCTGACAAAACCGATCTATTGCTATGACCCTCTCCCGGCCACTCCGACTCACTCCCCACTGAGCTAGTCCTGGGTGGCCCCGTGTCTACCAAAGACACGACGACCACCGTCGTGGCCAAAACGTCCCTCACGGGGACCGGATCCATAACAACAACAACGGGCACGCAAGGTTATGTCTGCTTACCGGGCCAGGGTACGCACGCCCATAAACTTCCCTCGTTGGAGGCACCGGCGAGAGGCACGACAATAGACCACATTAGGGCCTTCCCATAAAAGGCAAATGTGGTTGCACTGGAAAAAGCCCGGTTCGGTGGCACCTGACCAAATTAATGACGGAATTTAACCCGAAAATATAATAGTAATGACTGATACTCCGATATCATCTATCAACCTATAATCCAAGTCATAGCAATATCCAACAAATAATCCAAGCATAATCTCATCATCTCAAAATACTCCAAGGGTAGTGTTAAGGATATAACCCTTAGAGTCACCCGCCAGGAGGGACCGGGTTATTCATAATGGTCATCACGCGAAGCCCAGCACCGAGCTTGAAGACGGCGTATCAATGATGGGCCTAAGACCCAGAGATTGCTTAAGGCCCGTAGTGATAAACCGCCGTATGGCAAGACTTGTAGTGTAAGGCAATAATAGTTGAGAGTCCGAGCCGGACACTCTTATGAACCAGCCAGGACTCTGAGAGCCGCTGGGCGTCAACCTCTCTATATAAAGGGACGACCCGGCGGTGGTTTAGGGACAGGTAAGATCACTTCGAGAGCCAGGCATAGCAATTAAGCTCACTGGTCATCGAAACCATAATCAATACCACCTCAACTGGACGTAGGCTTTTACCTTCACCGTAAGGGGCCGAACCAGTATAACCCCCGTGTTCCTTGTCCCGTTTAACCCCTTTAAGCTTCCTAGCTGCGATGGCTCCACGACTAAGTCCTAGCTCAAGGACATCTGCCGTGACAATTCCACGACAGTTGGCGCCCACCGTGGGGCCAGCGCACGGTGGATTTGAGTTCTTGAAGGGCAGCTTCGAAGGGCTCAAGGGATACGCTGTGGGCCGGATGACCAAGAGTCGTCGCGGCAAGCTCTACATCGACAATGCAAACTGGGGCCCCGACGCCGGCTCAGTTGAGTACGGGTACCGGGTCCCCTTTGGCGGAATTCATGTCTTCATTGGCAAGATTGGTGAGCCGGGCCCTGCGCCGGATCTCTGCGTCGATCTCATCGAGACGGCTCAGCGCGCACGACCCGCCCGGGCTCTACCTGCCTTGAAGCACGCTTTTGTGGGATGTGTTCATGGAGGACTCTCTGAAGGGTCTGGATCTGGTGATGAGACGGCTGCCGGCTCTGACGGCGAGTCGTCCACGGATGAGTCAAACTCGTTGTATCAACTTCAAGATGGCAGGCTCAGGGGTTGTTCCGACGGCGACAGTATTCCGGACCCCTTTGAACCGCCGAGTCGGGTTGGCATCTTCATGGCCGGCGCGCAACCTGTTAGAACCCCGCCTCCGGGTCAGGAAGCCCGGTGCCCTCATCGGCTCAGGTGCTGATGGATCTTAGAGATAAGATGACGGTCCTGTTGACCGCTACGGTAGCTCCAGAGGATCAAGTTCAACATGACGCGGAGGTGGCACAGTTAAAGTTGGATCTAGCGAAGGCCAAAGAGGATCTGGCGGCGGAGGGGATCAGGATGGCTGCAGAGAGGGCGGCTCTCGACGCCCAGACTCAGCTGATTCAGGCACAGTCCTTCCGACTCACGATGGATCAAAACGCATCCAATGAGGTCATGAGAAGGAGGCATCAAAAGGCCCAATCTCGACTCCCTCCGGTTTACAATCCTCGAAATCTCATCAACACGCCGGGTGCAGGGTCTAGTAACCCGCCGGAGATCATAGTGCCCGGGGCTGGGACACCAATTCAGCCCCAAGTGATGGGACCTCCCCGGGTGAACCCTGCCCCGCCTCAGTACGTGCCAATACCACCGGGTCATTATGCCAACCCGCTGGAAAACATGGTCGCCGCGGCGGCACAGCTAGCAGCTCTCCCAATTGATGGCGACTCTCCAACGGCGGTTGAAACCCGCCGGGTCAGAGAACTCCTTCAGACAGCTCTGGCGCAGCAAGAGGCGTACTCGTATAGCCGGGACAGGATCCATTCAACCCCGCGTCCAGGCCGGAGCCCGAGTTATAGCAGACACATGGTCTCAGCGACCGGCTCAAGTAATGTCCGACGCCGTGACTTGCCACCTGGCCACGGCCCGGCTCATAACGAGGCCTTTCACGCGGCAGGACCAAGACAGAGCACGGCAAGAGGCGGAGCAGGTGCCTCAGGTGACGGCTTACCAGACACCCCCGGCTTATCCGACGGCTTCCGTCGACGTGGGTATCTGTCGTGGAATTGTCACGGCAGATGTCCTCAAGCTAGGACTTAGTCGTGGAGCCATCGCCGCTAGGAAGCTTGAAGGGGTTAACGGGACAAGGAACACGAGGGTTTATACTGGTTCGTCCCCTTACGGTGAAGGTAAAAGCCTACATCCAGTTGAGGTGGTATTGATTAGGGTTTCGATGACCAGGGAGCTTAATTGCTATGCCCGGCTCTCGATGAGATCTTTCTTGTCCCTAAACTGCTGCCGGGTCGTCCCTTTATATAGGGAGGCTGACGCCCAGCAGCTCTCAGAGTCCCGGCCGGCTCATAAGAGTGTCCGGCTCGGACTCCCAACTATTCTTGCCTTACACTACAAGTTCTACCATAATGATGATTGTAACTACGGGCCTTAAGCCATATCCGGGTCTTAAGCCCATCTTTGGCCCACCGTCTTCAAGCTTGGCGCCGGGCTTCTGGCGATGACCATTAGGAGTAACCCGGCCCCTTCTGGCGGGTGAGTCTAAGGTCTATATCCTCAACATTAGGCCCCAGATTGATTTGAGCCGGCTCATGTCAATCTTCAATTCTTTCGACAGAAAATCTCCGGCTTACAATTGTGTGAAAGGCCATAACCCGGCGTGACGTCATCCTCTGGACTCCGGGTAATCTGCCGTGACGTCATCTTCCATTAAGTCCATTTTTTACTCCACCAGATCCGCAACGGATCTTATCTTTTACTGCCATCCCGAAAATCGAGGCGCCTCTCAGGCGAGATAACCGCGCCGTGGCCTCCTCGTTTCTCGCGCCCACTTATGAGTCTGGCCTTATAAATAGCCTGGCCCGTTGCGCCTCCAGCAGCTCGTCTTCCTCCTCGCGCCACTGCTTCTTCGCTCGAGCTCTGTTGCTGTCGCCGCCGTGGGTCTCCTCCTCCTCACCAACTCCGGCCGCTGCATCAACCTGTTGTGTCCAGAGAAAACGGCGGCGACCTCCGCGACTCACCAGCACCTGTAAGTTCTGGCTGCCCCGTAGAACAGATCTGCAGTAAGGTCCATCCTGTTCTTTCGTGTTCTTCGCCGCCGCCCACGAGTTCTTGGTAGTTTTCCTTTTTACTGCCTCTTCTTGATCTTAGGATAGTATAGAACCAATGCGGCGGCTGTTTAGTACTCATTTCAAATGCAAGTAGACCTCTTTTTACTGCATAAAGGCTCCGTTCGAGCCCAAGAACTTCCCTTGCGTCTATTTTTAGGTCTAGAAACTTTCCTTTTAGCCAACCATTTTGATCCAAATTATTTACTGCAATGTGTGAAACCTGTTTTCACCACACTTAGTAAAAAACTGCACCTGTTGAGTCTTGGTGGTTTACATTTCCGGTTTAAAGAAGCCACGCGCCGTAGAACCTTCCGGCTCAAAGGAGGCCATGCGCCATAGAATTTCCCGGCTCATCTGTGATAAGGCCGTAGACAACCGAATTACTCTCAATACCTCCAGCGGCTTAGATAACCCGGTGCACTTAGATATATGTCATTAGGCCCCTCCATAAGCCGCCACTTTAAATACTGAACTTTAAATTTCCTCCGGCTTATAATTAAACCGGGCATGTTTCCTTTTATCATAGGCTTCCAACTTTCACCATGCCTCCCAAAGCTCCTAAAGCACCCATCACTTGCAATTGGATGAGGTCCAATGTCACCGACGAGACTTTAGCGGATTTTGTCAAGTCAGGCTACCTGCCTAAGAAGGACGTCATGTCCTACCGTGCCCCTGACCCGTCAGAGGAGAGACCACAGCCAAAAGACGGGGAGGTAGTGGTTTTTGCGGATCACATGAGCCGGGGCTTCGCACCGCCCGGCTCAAAGTTCTTCAGGGATGTACTGAATTTCCTTGACCTGCGGCCACAAGATATAGGACCCAACTCGGTGTCCAACATATGCAATTTCCAAGTGTTCTGCGAGGTTTATCTTGGAGAAGAGCCCAGCCTGCTACTCTTCAGAGAGCTCTTCTACCTGAACCGCCAGAACGAGTGCACCAACAGGCCAAGTTTGGAACTTGGCGGAATCTCCATTCAGCGACGGAGAGACTGCCTTTTCCCTTATGCCGAGCCGCCGAGTCACCCAAAGGACTGGAACCAGACGTGGTTCTATTGCCAAGACACGTCGCCGGCTGACGAGAGCCCGCTGCCCGGCTTTCGCCCTTCACGTCTGGAGCCAACTCACCCTCTGTCTGACAAGTTAACTCAGGCGGAGCGCCAACCTCTTCTCCCCACCATCAACAAGATCAAGGCTCTCCTGGGCAATGGTCTCAACGGAATTGATCTAGTCCGGGTCTGGATCTCGTGGCGGGTGATCCCATTGAGCCGCCGCCCCGGCTTAATGTGTGAGTACACGGGCCGAAAGGATGACCCCCTGAGACATAGCCGCAACGATCTTCCTGAAGACGTTGTTGAGGACATGACCAAGGCTCTTTTGAACGAGAGCTTGGCAGACTGCGGGAGGACCGGGTTAGCCCCCTTCTGCAAGACCAACCCAGCCCCAGCAGTAAGCCGCTGATCTGAACATCTTATCTTCTTCTGTAGATAACCTTCATCTGAATCTTTAAGAAATCATTATTGTATTTTCAGGCTGATGACAAATTCTGGAAGGTCAAATATGACCATGAGGCGGCCAAGAAGGCCAGGAAAGCAAAGAAAGCCGCCAAGAGAGCCGCCCCTCGCAAGAAGGGAAGTAGGCCTACTGCTTCAGAGCTGATGCAACTAAGCGACAGCTCCGAGTCAGAGGTAACCCCTGAGCCTGTAAGCTCTTGTTATATTTGTTGTTTATTTCTGTCCACCTTATCAATACTTGTTCATCAATAGGATGACACCGGAGCAAGTAACCCGGTGGTTGAAGAGGTAATGATACTTTCCTCCGACTCGGAGCCCTTGCCAAGGCTGAAAATCCGAAGGGTAACCCGGAAAGTACGCTTTTCACATCCTTTAGCTTATCAAGATCCTCAATTTATTTTGAAGCGACAGGTTCATGAGAGCCGGCGGCACACCCGGACCAACAAGGACACTAACCTCTCCTCCGGGTTACCTGACGCATCGAGGAAACGCCGAACTGAAGTTATCTCCAACTTGTACCCTTTTCATCCTTTGGCGGGTGTTATACGTCAACCGCTCAATTCTTCTGACTCAAATTATCAGGAAACTTCCCCCTCTTCTGGCGACTCTATGCAGTCGAACCTGCCGGCTTTCAAGACCGTGCCCGGGTAACGATGATCTTCTCATGTTGTACTTATCTTTATTTACACTTTTGTGCTTAACCTTTTTGTCTTTTCAGTGCCCAGGCAAAACTCAGCAAAAGGGCAAAGAAGAACAAGCCGGTCGGAGAGCCGGACTTGCCTGAACCGGAGGTAGCTGCTCAAGAACCGCCAGCTGCCCCTGCTCCTGAAGCCACTGCTCCAAACGACAAGCCAATTGCAGAGACTTTTGCTAACCCGGAGGCCTCCAGCTCGGCTCAACCAGCAGATGACCCGGATGTGGTAATCACCCGGACGGAATTTGTTGAGCCGGGGAGACCTACTGCGCTGGCCAAGTGCTCCGCTGAGGAGTTGTTAGGGCGCCACCGGGTCAATCTGGACCTCACCGACTATGGCAATCTGAGCATCGGAGAGATCATCTCCGGCTATATCAGCCAGGTGCACAAGAGCCGGGACTTAGAGATTGCCATGGTGAACCAGATTCAACAGAAGTCTGAGGTATCACTCTTCTTTCTTCTTACTTACTGCATAGTTATCTTGTTATTCTTACCATGCTCTAGCCCCCAAGTCTACTACTTATGATAGAATATGTTGTAGACTTAAGTTCCGGCTTACTCGTTTGAACCGGTAACTTGTAAATAGAATCGTTCGATATGCATTAGCCCCCAAGTGCCAAGTGTCTTTGCTTGGAAAGTGCTTGGGACTTTTAAAATTGCATAGTAACTGTTCATCCTATGACCCGGAAATTATGCAGGCTGCTGGCAAGAAGTTTGAAGCTGACATCTCTGATCTCAAGACCCGTCTGAAGACACAAGAAACTGAGACCCGGAAAGCAAATGCCAAATTTGTGTCCAGTATTGCTGCGCAAGAAAAACTGAAGACGGATTTTGACGCTGAACGGAAAGCTTGGGCCGAAGAAAAGGCGACTCTGGTGAACCGGGCCGAACAGGCGGAGAAGGCTCTGACAGAAGACCGCCGAACTCTCCGGCTTAAAGCGCCAAGTGTCCCAGATGGTTGCCGCAATCTTCGGTAAGTCATTTCACCGGCTTTCATCAAGTTTATAATCTTTATATCTCATAACTCATCCTTGTCGGCGGCTTATCTGATTCTGTTAAACAGGTCCCAGAAGCGCCAACCTCAACCAAAGTGTGGTAACCAAGTTAAAGGCCGTGTACACCCTGGTGGAGCAACTCTACACCGGGTCACAGCGTGCTTTGGCTGTGGTGGCCCTATCCAATGAGGTGCCGACTCACCTGGCGGAAGTTCTTCGCCGGCTCGCCGTTCTTCCTCAACGCATCCAAGAGCTGCGACGGGCCTCTGCAAGAGCCGGAGCCATAGCTGCTCTAAGCCGGGCGAAGGCGTTCCTTCCAGAACTAGACCCGGCGGACATCGCTCTGGGCTACCCCAGTTTGAAGGAAGACGGCACCGCCTTCGACCAAAAGGACTTCGCAGCCTGCGTGAAGATCGTACGCCCGGTGGCCACTCTGATTGGCAATGATACAGATCTGACTAAGTACCAGCCGGGTTACGATGCAGAGAATCAGAGGATCCCCACTCCGCGCTATGAAGCCCTCAGCTTAGTCCCGCCGACTCGTAAGCACACCTTCGCCCCGGAGATTGACCCGGTCGGGTTAATTGACGAGGAAGCTCAATTTGAAGCTCTGAGCGGCATTGACTGGAAGTCGTCAACTTTCCAGGTCTTGGGAACAGCCGGAGAAGAGGAGAGGGATGAGCCGGAGACTTCAACCCAGCAAGCGTCGTAACTCTATAGACGGTTTATGTGAAACAATGCTTCACCCTTTTGGACTCAATGAGTCTTGTAATAGAATAGGATCAACACTTTAACTGTGCCGTGCCATCGTGCACGTGTTGAATGCTGAATTCTTATGAAAGTTGCTTCCTTATATGTCTCCGGGTTATAGCTGATCAGTCATGCTCCTTAAACTTAAATAGTTGTCTTTAACTATCCTGCATAGAAAGACAAATCACAAGTCTCGAGGCGGCTTACCGCACGGAGAATCATAGTCTTATGCATATAACCCGGAATATGATTCACCAAAGACTGCTCCCCAATTATTTCCTTGATATAACCGTAACAACACACTTACCAGCCTGCAAGCACACTTCCGGCTTAGATAACCCGGGCAATAAGGTTGGTACCTCAATTCCAGTTTACCAGTCTTAATGACGCCGGTTGTATTCGACTAGCACTGTAAATTAAAGTTAAGCCGGCAAAAGTGAGACCCGCCATGCATACTTGAAATAATCAGAAGAACTTGCTATAAATCAGAAAAACGTAGGGGCTTCCGGTTCGAATACGACCAGAGACCCGTCCCAAAGGGGTTATGCTAGGATTCGAATGCGATCATATAGCCCCCAGTGGGTGTGGCGATGCCAATCAAGAGGGTATCGACAGCTATGTTCTCTTTGGTTCGAATACGACCCATGTTTGAACAGGAAGCCCCCAAGTGACTTTAAGAATTGTTTAACGACGCTGATTCGAATACGATCCACGTCGGTTCTCAAAGAGGTTAAACTATGATTCAAATATGATCAAAGAAAACTCCCCAATGAGCTCGGCACTTTGCCAATCAAATGGGTATCGACAGCTATGTTCTCTTTGGTTCGAATACGACCTATGTTTGAACAGGAAGCCCCCAAGTGACCCGTCGGGGAGTCGCCGTCAATTGGGAGGGCCGCCAGCCGTGCTGCTGCGGCAACCATGTTCTCCAGCGGGTTAGCACAATGACCCGGTGGTATTGGCACATACTGAGGCGGGGCAGGGCTCACCCGGGAAGGCCCCATCTCTTGCGACTGAATAGGGTTCCCAGACCCGGGCACTATGATCCCTGGCGGGTTACTAGACCCTGCACCTGGCGTGTTGAAGAGGTTTCGAGGATCGTAAACCGGAGGGAGTCGAGATTGGGCCTTTCGATGCCTCCTTCTCATGACCTCATTGGACGCGTTCTGATCCATCGTGAGCCGGAAGGACTGCGCCTGGATCAACTGAGTTTGGGCGTCGAGAGCCGCCCTCTCCGCAGCCATCCTAATCCCTTCCGCTGCCAGATCCTCCTTAGCTTTCACTAGATCTAACTTTAATTGCGCCACCTCCGCCGGGTCAACCGCGGCGGTCAACAGGGCCGTCATCTTGTCCGTGAGATCCATCAGTACCTGAGCCGGCGAGGGCACCGGGTTTCCCGCTCCAGCAGCAGGGTTCTGAACAGGCTGCGCACCGGCCATGAAGATTCCAACCCGGCTTGGCGGCTCAAACGGGTCCGGAATACTGTCACCATCGGAACAACTCATGAGCCTGCCATCTTGAAGTTGATACAACGAGTTTGACTCATCGGTGGACGACTCGCCATCAGAGCCAGCGGCCATCTCATCACCAGATCCAGATCGATCAGAGAGCCCTCCATGGATACATCCCACAAAAGCATGCTTTAAGGCAGGCAGGGCCCGGGCGAGTCGTGCACGCTGAGCCGTCTCGATGAGATCGGCGCAGAGATCCGGCTCGGGGCCCGGCTCACCAATCTTGCCAATGAAAACATGAATTCCGTCGAAGGGGACCCGGTACCCGTACTCAATTGAGCCGGCGTCGGGGCCCCAGTTTGCATCGTCGATGTAGAGCTTGCCGCGACGACTCTTGGTCATCCGGCCCACAGCGTATCCCTTGAGCCCTTCGAAGCTGCCCTTCAAGAACTCAAATCCACCGTGCGCTGGCCCCACGGTGGGCGCCAACTGTCGTGGAATTGTCACGGCAGATGTCCTCAAGCTAGGACTTAGTCGTGGAGCCATCGCCGCTAGGAAGCTTGAAGGGGTTAACGGGACAAGGAACACGAGGGTTTATACTGGTTCGGCCCCTTACGGTGAAGGTAAAAGCCTACGTCCAGTTGAGGTGGTATTGATTAGGGTTTCGATGACCATGGAGCTTAATTGCTATGCCCGGCTCTCGATGAGATCTTTCTTGTCCCTAAACTGCTGCCGGGTCATCCCTTTATATAGGGAGGCTGACGCCCAGCAGCTCTCAGAGTCCCGGCCGGCTCATAAGAGTGTCCGGCTCGGACTCCCAACTATTCTTGCCTTACACTACAAGTTCTACCATAATGATGATTGTAACTACGGGCCTTAAGCCATATCCGGGTCTTCAGCCCATCTTTGACCCACCGTCTTCAAGCTTGGCGCCGGGCTTCTGGCGATGACCATTAGGAGTAACCGGCCCCTTCTGGCGGGTGACTCTAAGGTCTATATCCTCAACAGTATCCCTACGAGGACTGGAGGTGTCCCTTGTTTAGTGCCGGCTCTCCGCAATGAACGTCTACCCAAGGACTTCAAAGGGCCTAGGAAGGTGCCTAATTACACGGCTGATTTACAACCCGGAGCCTGGATCGAGAGTTACGAGATGGCCATGGAATTGCTGGAGGTCAGCGAAGCGGCGATGGCCAAATACTTCACCATGATGTTAGATGGGACTGCCCGCACTTGGTTGAAAGGGCTGCCACCGAATTCTATCGGGTCTTGGGCTGAGCTGAAAGCCCGGTTCATCCAAAACTTCAAAGATACCTGTAGGCAGTCTATGTCAATTGTGGATTTGACTAACTGTAAACAGCAGGAGGGTGAGTCTACGACACATTGGGTTCGCCGGGTCAAAGAGATAATACATTCATCTGATAAGATGGATGCCGGCTCTGCAGTCTTGATGTTGGAGCAGAATTGTCGTTTCCTGCCCCTGAAGATGAAACTCGGGCGGCTCAAGCGCGACTGCAATGATATGGGTACGCTGATGGCGGCTCTCGTCAAGTACGCCGACTCTGATAGTACCAAGGACCCCTCTTCAGATGATGAAAGGACAGGGAAGGGAAAAAGGAACGGCAATGGCAAGGGTCCTCAGCATAACCCGGCAAACCAAGGAGGTAACAAGCGTAAGGCTGATGGCAGCATGGAGTTTGTGGCCAATGCCAGCTCACAGGGTAACAACCAGCGACGTAAAGGGAGGCCACCTCCCCGAGCTGGCGGTTCAGGCCCAACGCTTGAGCAGTTGTTAAATGAGCCTTGTCCAAGGCATGGCTCCAGGGAGAAGCCAGCTACTCATCTATGGAAAGATTGTGCAATCATGAAGGCCTTTAAGAACTCCAATGCCTTTAATGGCAACAATGGCTCGGGCGGCGGCTCAGGCGCCGGCGGCTTTCATGGCCCGGGCGGCGGCTCAAATTCCAATCCTCAGAATGTTCAAGGGGGCTTTAATCAGCAGTCCGGCCAGGGTCATCAACAGCAACAGGGGGGATACCAGACCAATCCAAAGCAGCTCAATGGTGGACAGTACCATGTGTTCACCACCAGTCTGTGTAAGCGAGATCAGAAGCTTCACAAGAGGGCTGTGAATGCTGTTGAGCCGGCGGTTCCACGCTATTTAAGATGGTCTGAGCAGCCTATTGTGTGGAGTAGGGAGGATCACCCTCCCCGGGTTGATAATCCGGGTCACTTGGCCCTGGTGGTGGCTCCTCAGGTGGGAGGATATAAGTTCACTAAGGTGCTCATGGACGGAGGCAGCAGCATCAACATCCTCTATTATGAGACCTTCCGTCGTATGGGGTTGATTGACAAGAACCTCAGCCAGTCCAATACTGTTTTCCATGGTGTGGTGCCTGGTAAGTCGGCTTATCTAATTGGTAAGATCGAATTGGAAGTGGCCTTTGGAGATGAATACAACTACAGGGTGGAAAAATTGACCTTTGAGGTGGTCAAGATAAGAAGTCCGTACCATGCCATATTTGGGCGGCCGGCTTATGCCAAGTTCATGGCACGGCCGTGTTACATATACTTGCAGCTCAAGATGCCGGGTCACAATGGGACTATTATGGTTCACGGCAGCCGAAAGATAGCCTTGGAATGTGAGGAACGCGACGCGGCTTATGCAGAGTCTGTTTGTGCAACGGAGGAGTTGAAATTTTATAAAGACAATGTTGACCCAACAGATATGACATCTCTGAAGAAACCGACCACGGAGCATGAGCCGGCGATGAAATTTAAGTCAGCTGATGAGACTAAACTTGTTGATTTCGTTCCAGGTGACTCATCTCAGCAGTTTAGCATTAGTGCCAATTTGGATCCGAAATAGGAAAGCGTGCTCATCGAGTTCATCCGTGAGAACAGGGACATCTTTGCATGGAAACCTTCTGACATGCCAGGTGTACCTAGAGAACTCGCTGAGCACACTCTCAATGTTGATCCGAAATTTAAGTCGGTCAGGCAATTCCTTCGGCGGTTTAATGAAGAGAGGCGGAAAGCCATTGGTGAGGAGGTGGCCCGGCTCTTGGCGGCCGGGTTTATTGTCGAAGTCTTTCATCCAGAATGGTTAGCTAACCCAGTGCTCGTGCTCAAGAAGAATGGCACCTGGCGGATGTGTGTGGACTACACGGACTTAAACAAGGCGTGTCCGGCTGACCCTTTTGCTCTCCCCCGTATTGATCAAATCATTGATGCTACGGCGGGTTGTGAACGCTTAAGTTTCTTGGATGCTTATTCTGGATACCATCAGATTAAAATGGCAGTTAAGGACCAGGAGCAGACGGCGTTCATCACTCCCTTTGGAGCCTTCTGTTATGTGTCTATGCCTTTCGGACTCAAGAGTGCACAGGCGACTTACCAGCGTTGTGTGCAGAATTGTCTTCATAACCAGATTGGGCGCAATGTTCATGCCTATGTGGATGATATCGTGGTTAAATCCAGGGAAAAAGAGACTCTCGTCGATGACCTTAGAGAAACCTTTGATAATCTCCGGGTTTACAAGATGATGCTTAACCCGGCCAAGTGTGTTTTTGGTGTTCCTGCAGGCAAGCTCTTGGGTTTCCTGGTTTCTAACAGAGGCATTGAAGCTAACCCGGAAAAAATCAAGGCAATCACCTCTCTGGCTAAGCCGGTGTGTCTAAACGACGTCCAGCGTCTAGCAGGCCGCATTGCTGCTTTGAGCCGGTTTATAAGCCGCTTGGGTGAAAAGGCCATGCCACTGTACCAGTTGATGAAGAAAACTGATGACTTCGTCTGGAATGATGTTGCTAATACTGCTTTTGAGGATTTGAAGAGACAGCTGGTGGAGCCCCCAGTCCTTGCTGCTCCGGTTGACAAGGAGCCCTTACTACTGTATGTAGCTGCTAACACACGAGCCGTCAGTGTGGCTGTGGTGGTGGAACGCAAGGAAGAGGGTAAGGAATATCCGGTTCAGCGGCCGGTTTATTACGTCAGTGAAGTGCTCATCGAGTCCAAACAGTGGTATCCGCATTGGCAGAAGCTTGTTTATGGTGTGTTCATGGCAAGCCGGAAGCTTAAGCATTGTTTCCAAGGTCACCCCATCACTGTGGTTAGTTCTTCTCCCCTCGGAGATATCATCCAAAACAGAAAAGCCACAGGGAGAGTGGCTAAGTGGGCTATAGAACTTGGGCCTCATGGTCTGAAATACGTACCACGCACGGCTGTTAAGTCTCAAGCTTTGGTGGATTTCATCAATGATTGGACAGAGCTACAGGTGCCCGAAGAAAAGCCGGATAATACATATTGGACTATTCACTTCGATGGGTCCAGGCAATTGGAGGACTCAGAGGCTGGAGTTGTATTGGCTTCACCTAAAGGTGACAAGTTTCATTATGTGCTACAAATGATGTTTCCTTGCACCAACAATGCGGCTGAGTACGAGGCCTTGCTCCATGGTCTTCGGATGGCTAAGGAGATGAGCTTGAGCCGGGTAAGGTGCTTCGGCGACTCAGACTTAGTGGCTCAACAAGTATCAGGCAAGTGGGATTCCAAGGACCCTCTCATGGCGGCTTATCGCCGGGAAGTTGATGCCATTGCTGGACACTTTCAGGGTTACCAAGTAGAGCACATCGATCGCAGGAAGAACGAGGCGGCTGATGCATTAAGCCGGCTGGGCTCTCAGCGAAAACCGGTGCCGCCTAATACTTTCTTGGACATCTTGCATAACCCTTCTGTTAAGGTACCTACAGAGGGAGACTTGGCTGTCCCTGACCCGGAGGCGCAGTTGGTGGCGGCTCTCCACATCACCCCGGACTGAATGGTGCCATACTTGGCTTACATGACCCGGGGAGATTTGCCAGAAGATGAAACTTTGGCCAGACAAATAACCCGGCGGTCTAAGTCAATGGTTGTTATCAATGGTGAGCTGCATCGCCGCAGTGTTACGGGAGCGTTCCAGCGTTGTGTTTCCCCTGAGGAGGGTCAAGAAATCTTACGTGAGATTCACGAAGGGGATTGTGGCCATCATGCCGGCTCAAAATCCCTTGTGGCCAAGGCTTTCCGTCATGGTTTTTATTGGCTGACGGCTCATGCTGATGCGGAGGACTTGGTCAGTAAATGTGATGGTTGCCAGAGGTTCTCGCGACGGGCTCATGTGCCGACTCAGGAGCTGAGGATGATTCCAATTACTTGGCCATTTGCGGTCTGGGGGCTTGATATGGTTGGGCCTTTTAAAAGGTCCAAGGATAAGAAGACCCACCTTTTGGTGGCAGTTGACAAATTCACAAAGTGGGTTGAAGCAGAACCAGTTAGCAAGTGTGATGCAGCCACGGCGGTTCAGTTCATGAAAAGGGTGATATTTCGCTTTGGCTTTCCACACAACATTATAACTGATAATGGTACCAATCTTTCTAAAGGCGCCATGGAGGAGTTTTGTCAACGGGAGCATATTCGACTTGATGTTTCATCAGTGGCTCATCCTCAATCCAATGGTCAAGCTGAGAGAGCTAATCAGGAGATCTTGAAGGGCATTAAGCCCCGGCTTTTAGTCCCTTTGCAACGGACGCCGGGTTGTTGGGTGGAGGAGCTACCCTCCGTGTTATGGAGCATCAATACTACTCCTAACAGGTCTACGGGTTACACGCCTTTCTTCATGGTTTATGGAGCGGAAGCAGTCCTCCCCAGTGACATCCGTCATGACTCGCCTTGAGTGGCGGCTTATGTTGAGGCGGATAATGAACATGCGCGCCAAGATGCCCTTGACTTGTGTAACACCCCGCATGTAACTTGCCATATTTGTAACTCCGACTCTTGCCATTTCCGGCTATGTGATATGATTTTCCCTCCGTTGTCGGGTTTTGTCTTTCGTTTTGTATTTTGTCATGTCATGCATTTTCATATCATGTCATCATGTGCATTGCATTCGCATACATGTTCGTCTCATGCATCCGAGCATTTTCCCCGTTGTCCGTTTTCCAATCCGGCGCTCCTATCTCCTCCGGTGCACCCCTCTTGTTTTCTTTCGTGTGCGTGTGTCAAACTTTCTCGGAATGGAACGAGGCTTGTCATGTGGTCTTAATATACCACCCGGAGTCTACCGGTCAAGTTTTGTTTCATTCGGAGGTCGTTTGGTACTCCATCGGTTAACCGGGCCTCCGCAATGTCCATTTGAGTATCCAGCAAAAAACCCCTCTAAAACCAGCCCAAAACCCACCAAACTCTCTTCCATGCTCTAGGTCGTTCGATCACGATCGTGTGGGCGAAAACCGCACCTCATTTGGAGTCTCCTAGCTCCCTCTACCTATTTATAAGTGGGCATCTCGAAAAACGAAATCTCAGACGAAACCCTAACCCTCTCCCTCCGCGCCGCACCGGACGTGTCCGCTCCGGCCGGACAACGTCCGCCGCGCGCCCGGCCAACCGGAGCGCGCCACGTCACCCGCACCGCCGCCGAGGCCCGCCGGCCCGTCTCCTCCCGCGCCTGCCCCCGCCGCCGCCGCCACCGGCCGCCGCCGCCGCCGCCATCGCCGCCGGCCGGCCCAGCCGTCTCCGCCGCCGCCCGACGCGGGCCCGCCGCCGCCCGCCGCCGGCCTTCCCTCCGGCCACCGGCGCCGCTGACCGCCGCCCTCCGGGCCCCTCCTCCTCCGCCGGCGACCGCCGCCGCCGGTCCCTGCCTCGCCGCCGTCGGGCTCGAGCACGAGCTCGGGAGCCGGCCCGATCCGATCTGGTAGAACCCCCCCCCCTCCCCCGTTGACTTTCTCTCGCCCTAATATTTTCCAAGTCCCAGAATCTTATCAGTATCTTGCTCTATTTCCGATGCGATAACTTTGTGCATGTAGCTCCGATTCGCGCGTATAATATGTTAAATTGTTTGTCTCGCGATGCTCTTTATTTTGTTCAATTGCACCATGTTCATTAGAGGTCATCTTGATGCCCAGATCTTCATTGGAAGAGGGCTAGTTGCTGTTAATCTCTGGTTCTTATCAGAACTTGGAGATTTGTCATTTTTGTATCATTTATTCTATGCATCTTTTGAGCATGAGCTCTACATGTGTTTTGAATTATGCCATGCCATCTTTCTAGTGGTGTAGTCCATGTATTTTTGTGATCTTTGTGGTGACTAGCACAAGCATGCAAAGTAGGCCCCGTAATATTTCTGATTTCAGAGACTTGGTGTTTTCTCCAAGTCTGTCTGCTGTAATTTTGTTGCCATGTAAACTTGAAGCTACAGAGAGATCCATGCATATTTCGGAGATGTTCAGTAAGGATGTTTTGTAGCTATAGTTGTAATTGATCCATTCCTGCAATTTTTTGCAATTTTAGAGTATCATAGCATGACTCAATATTGCTCTACTTATGCTATAAAATATTTCTGGCAGATTCTTAACATGACATGCATTTTTGCCAAGCTTATTGTAGTTGATCCATACATGCTATGCAATTGTTCTTTCCATGGATAGCTTCATAAACATGCCATCTTGCTGTAGGTATCCTTGGTTTGTCATGCGTTGCTCTGTAGTGAGTACATCAAGCTCACAAAGAGGCCTACATATTAATATTTCTGCCATGCTCTGTTCTCTGCCAAGTCTGAAACCTGATAACGAAACTTGCTATGTTTACATGCTTGCCATCATATCTTCTGGTCCTTTTTGGCTTATGGTCAGTAAGGGAATTTTGTTATGTGCATTTAGTAGAACACTACCATGCCTTGTTTTGCTATGTTAAGTTTCTGTAGCATGTTGATTTCGTGCTCTGAACATTGCTACCTGATGATGATTTCTGCCATGTCCAGTTTTTCACCAAGTCTGTGAACCTGTAATCTTTTGCACTTTTGCCATGCTTGTTTGAGTTTGATACGTTGTGATCTAGCCGTAGCTCAGTGTTCATCTTTTGTCAAGCATCGCCTGTAGATTACTACCATGTGCTTTGTTGCTATGTTGGGGTGTTGTAGCATTGTTACTTGTTGTATTTTAAGTGCTATCTTGCTGTTTATCGCAGATTAGTGTCTTTCTTGTTTTGCTTGTCATTTGCAAACCGTGCATCCCATTCCGGTGATCTTTATATCGATTTCGACTGAAATCATCTCACCTTTCCAGTGGCATGTTTGGTTTGCTAAGTTACTGCCATGTTCATCATTTTCCTTCCGGAGCACGCATACGCATCGCATATCATATCTTGCATATCATACATGTCTTGCATCATGTTGCTTGCGCATTTCTCGTTGTTGATTGTGGTTCCGTTTGTTTGTGTTCTTGTCTTGGGTAGAGCCGGGAGACGAGTTCGTGAACGAGGAACCTGTCGAGTACGCTTACGAGGATCAAGCTTTCGACAACTCTGAGAATCTTGCAGGCAAGATGACCACCCCTCGAAATCACTTCTATCTTTGCTATGCTAGTTGTTCGCTCTATTGCCATGCTCCGCTACCTATCACTTGCTGTATCATGTCTCCTATTTTAGCCTTGTCAGCCCTAACCATCCTTTCCTAGCAAACCGTTGTTTGGCTATGTTACCGCTTTTGCTCCGCCCCTCTTATAGCGTTGCTAGTTGCAGGTGAAGTCGACGTTTGTTCCATGTCGGAACATGGATATGTTGGGATATCACAATATCTCTTATTTAATTAATGCATCTATATATTTTGGTAAAGGGTGGAAGGCTCGGCCTTATGCCTGGTGTTCTGTTCCACTCTTGCCGCCCTAGTTACTGTTATACCGGGATTATGTTCCTTGAGTTTGCGTTCCTTACGCGGTCGGGTGATTTATGGGACCCCCTTGACAGTTCGCCTTGAATAAAACTCCTCCAGCAAGGCCCAACCTTGGTTTTACCATTTGCGACCTATACCTTTTTCCCCCGGGTTTTCTAGAGCCCGAGGGTCATCTTTATTTTAAACCCCCGGGCCAGTGTTCCTCTGAGTGCTGGTCCAAACTAGAGCCACTTGCAGCGCCACCTTGGGGAAACTCGAGGATTGGTTTTAGCTGTACGTAGTGTTCATCCGGTGTGCCCTGAGAACGAGATATGTGCAGCTCCTATCGGGATTTGTCGGCACATTCGGGCGGCTTTGCTGGTCTTGTTTTACCATTGTCGAGATGTCTTGTAAACCGGGATTCCGAGACTGATCGGGTCTTTCCGGGAGAAGGTTTATCCTTCGTTGACCGTGAGAGCTTATGATGGGCTAAGTTGGGACACCCCTGCAGGGTAACATCTTTCGAAAGCCGTGCCCGCGGTTATGAGGCAGATGGGATTTTGTTAATGTCCGGTTGTAGATAACTTGTCACTTGACCCAATTAAAATACACCAAGTGCGTGTGTAGCCGTGATGGTCTCTTCTCGGCGGAGTCCGGGAAGTGAACACGGTCTGTGTTATGTATGACGTAAGTACGTGTTCAGGACCTCTTCTTGGTCATTGCTAGATGACGACCGCTCCATTTCTTCTCTTCTCGCGCTCGTTTGTGTAAGTTAGCCACCATATATGCTTTTGCCGCTGCAGCTCCACCTCTTTGCACCATTCCCCCATTTAAGCTTAAATAGTCTTGATCTCGCGGGTGTGAGATTGCTGAGTCCCCGTGACTCACAGATGATTCCAACAACAGTTGCAGGTGCCGACGATGCCAGTGCAGACGATGGCGTCGATCTCAAGTGGGAGTTCGACGAGGAACGTGGTCGTTACTATGTGTCTTTTCCTGATGATCAGTAGTGGAGCCCAGTTGGGACGATCGGGGATCTAGCATTTGGGGTTGTCTTATTTTCATCTGGATTTTGACCGTAGTCGGTCTATATGATTGTATTTTGGATGATGTATGACTGATATTTATGTATTGTGTGAAGTGGCGATTGTAAGCCAACTCTTTATCCCATTCTTGTTCATTACATGGGATTGTGTGAAGATGACCCTTCTTGCGACAAAACCACTATGCGGTTATGCCTCTAAGTCGTGCCTCGACACGTGGGAGATATAGCCGCATCGTGGGCGTTACAACTTGTTGGACGAACAGCGTGACGTGGCAGCAGCTCGCTCAGCGATTTACCAACAAGACTTGCGTCGTTATCACAGTCGCCGGGTTAAGTCCCGGGTCTTCCAGGATGGTGACCTGGTGCTCCGGCTCATCCAAGATCAAACAGATGCACACAAGCTATCCCCGCCTTGGGAAGGGCCCTTTGTGGTCAGCAAGAACTTGCACAACGGGTCATACTACCTTATTGACGTTCGGGAGCATAAAGATTCACGCAAGTCGGAGGAAGAGACCCGTCGGCCGTGGAACATAGCTCAGCTTCGGCCTTATTACACCTGAGCCACCGGCTCTCATAATGTACATATCTCTATAGCCATGTATATATTATGTTAAATAATAAAGCAGGACCTCTGTCCTTTTCTCCTCCAAAGGTAAACGTGTTATTTCCATTACACGTCACATGGTCACTTGGAGGTGGATCCGGCTTATGATTGTATTCGAATCTAGCCGTAAGCAGTATAATCACCTGGGGGCTTCCTGTTCAAACATAGGTCGTATTCGAACCAAAGAGAACATAGCTGTCGATACCCATTTGGTTGGCAAAGTGCCGAGCTCATTGGGGAATTTTCTTTGATCATATTTGAATCATAGCTCAACCCCCTTTGGGAACCAACGTGGATCGTATTCGAATCAGCGTCGTTAAACAACTCTTAAGGTCATTTGGGGGCTTCCTGTTCAAACATGGGTCGTATTCAAACCAAAGAGAACATAGTTGTCGGTACCCTCTTGATCGGCATCGCCAAAGCCACTGGGGGCTATATGATCGTATTCGAATCTTAGCTTAACCCCTTTGGATGGTTCTCTGGTCGTATTCGAACCGGAAGCCCCTAAGTTTTGATCTTCTGATTTACAACAAGTTCTTTTGGTCACATCAACAGTGTGCAAGGGCGGTTTTTGGCTCCGCCGGCTTAACTTTGGTAACACGCAATAAGCCTTATCGATACCGGTGAACCGGCATTGAGATTTTAACCATACTATTCGGGTTACATGAACCGGAAGTATGCTTGAAGGTTTGTAAGTATGCTGTTATGGTTACATCAGAGATATAATTGAGGGCCAGTCTTTGGTGACTTTGTTCATATTCCGGGTTATATATATAAGGTTTATGATTCTCAGTGAGGTAAGCCGCCTAGAGACTTGTGATTTGTTTTTTATGCAGAATGGTTCAATACAGCTATTCGAGCTTAAGGAAAATAACTGATCAATTATAACCCAGAGGAATAAGAAAAAGCAGTTTCCATGGAGCTAAGCATTCAACACATGCACGATGGCACGACAAAATTAAGTATTTGTCCTACTCTATTACAAGACTCCCCGAGTCCAAAAGATGAGGCATTGTTTTAAGATGTAGTCATGAGCCGCCTACAAGTCAAGATGCTTGTTGAGTTGAAGCTTCCGGCTCATCCCTCTCCGCTCCTCCGGCTGTTCCCATGACCTGGAAGGTTGACGATTTCTAGTCAATGCCGCTCAAAGCTTCAAATTGAGCCTCCTCGTCAATTAACCCGGCCGGGTCAATTTCTGGGGCAAAGGTGTGCTTACGAGTCGGCGGGACCAAGCTGATGGCTTCATAACGCGGAGTAGGGATCCTCTGATTCTCTGCGTCATAGCCCGGCTGGTACTTGGTAAGGTCGGTGTCATTCCCAATCAGTGTGGCCACCGAGCGCACGATCTTCACACAGGCAGCAAAGTCTTTTTGGTCGAAGGGGGTGTCGTCTTCCTTCAAGCTGGGGTATCCAAGTGCGATGTCAGCCGGGTCTAGCTCTGGAAGGAAAGCCTTGGCCCGGCTCAGAGCAGCTATGGCTCTGGCTCTTGCCGAGGCCTGTCGCAGCTCTTGGAAACACTGAGGAAGAACGGCAAGCCGCCGAAGTACGTCCGCCAGGTGAGTCGGAACCTCATTGGACAGGGCCACAACGGCCAAGGCGCGCTGTGACCCGGTGTAGAGTTGCTCCACCAAAGTGTACACGGCCTTCAGCTTGGTCAGCACATTTTGATTGAGGTTGGCGCTTCTGGGACCTGTTTTACAACGTCAGGTAAGCCGCTAGCAATGATGGGACTTATGAGACATAGAGAATGTAAACTTGTTGAAAGTTTGCAGAATGACTTACCGAAGATTGCGGCGACCATCTGTGATACATGGCGCTTTAAGCCGGAGAGTTCGGCGGTTCTCTCCGTCAGAGCCGCCTCCGCCTGTTCGGCCCGGCTGACCAGAGCAGCCTTCTCTTCGGCCCAAGTCTTCCTTTTGGTTTCAAACTTCTTCTTTAGCTTCTCTTGAGCAGCAACACTGGACTCAAATTTAGCGTTGGCCTTCCGGGTCTCAGTTTCCTGAGTCTTCAGGCGGTTCTTCAGCTCAGAGATATCAGCCTCAAATTTCTTGCAAGCAGCCTGTACAATTTCCGGGTTATAGTATGACTAATAATTATACAACTTTAAAGTCCCAAGCACTTTCCAAGCAAAGACACTTGGCACTTGGGGGCTAATGTATGCTGAAAGGTTCTATCTACAAATTGCCGGTTCATGAAAGTAAGCCGGAAGTTAAGTCTACAACATATTCTATCATAAGTAGTAGACTTGGGGGCTAGTATGGTAAAGATGACTATGCAGTAAGCAAGAGAGTGGTACCTCAGATTTCTGCTGTATCTGCTTCACCATGTCGATCTCCAGGTCCCGGCTATTGTGCACCTGATTGACATAGCCGGAGATGATATCTCCAATGCTCAAGTTAGCGTAGTTGGTGATGTCCAGCTTGGCCCTGCGGCGTTCTAGCAACTCTTCCTTGGCAGAGCACTTAGCCAGCGTAGTGGATCTCCCCGGCTCGACAAATTCCGTCCGGGTGATTACCACGTCCGGGTCATCGGCCGGCTGAGCTGGGTTGGAGATCTCCGGGTTAGCAGTAGTATCTGTGATTGGCTCGTCGGTTGGAGCGGTGGCTTCAGGAGCAGAGGCAGCTGGCGGCTCTTGAGCTGAAACCTCCGGCTCAGTCAAGACCGGCTCGTCGACCGGTTTATTCTTCTTCGCCCTCTTGCTGAGCTTTGCCTGGGCACTGAAAGGACAAAAGGTTAGTACAGAAGCATGAGTAAAGATAAGTACAACATAAGATGATCATTGTTACCCGGGTGCGGTCTTGAAAGCCGGCAGATTCGATTGCATAGAATCACCAGAGGAAGGTGAAGTTTCCTGATAATTTGAATCAGAAGAATTGAGCGGTTGACGAGTAACGCCTGCCAAAGGGTGAAAAGGATATAAGTTGGAGATAACCTCGGTCCGGCGCTTCCTTGATGCTTCAGGTAAGCCGGAGGAGAGGTCTGCATCCTTGCTGATCCGGGTGTGCCGCTGGCTCTCATGAATCTGTTGCTTCAAAAGAAATTGAGGATCTTGATAAGCTAAAGGATGTGAAAATCTTACTTTTCGGGTCACTCTTCGGACTTTCGGCTTTGGCAAGGGCTCCGAGTCGGAGGAAAGTATAGTTACCTCTTCAGTCACCGGGTTACTTGCTCCGGTATCATCCTGCGGATAATCAAGTCAGTGAGATAGCTAAAAACAGATGAAAAGCAGAGTAAGAGCCTGAGGAATCAAGGGTTACCTCTGACTCGGAGCTATCACTTAGCTGAAGCAGCTCTGAGGCAGTAGGCCTGCTTCCCTTCTTGCGAGGGGCGGCTCTCCTGGCGGCTTTCTTAGCCTTCCTGGCTTTTTTGGCCACCTCATGGTCATATTTGACCTTCCAGAATTTGTCATTAGCCTGAAACATACAACAAAGATTTCTTAAAGTTCAGATGGAAAATATTCAAAGGAAAACCAAGGTGTTCAGGTCAGTGGCTTACCGCCGGAGCCGGGTTAGCTTGGCAAAAGGGGTTCAAGCCGGTCCTCCCACAGTCGGCTAAGCTCTCATTCAGGAGAGACTTGGTCATGTCGTCCACAACGTCCTCAGGAAGATCATTGGGGCTGTGCCGCAGAGGGTCATCCTTCCGGCCCGTGTAAGCACACATTAAGCCGGGGCGGCGGCTCAAAGGGATCACCCGCCAGGAGATCCAAACCCGGACCAGATCAATGCCGTTGAGGCTGTTTCCCAGGAGAGCCTTGATCTTATTGATGGTGGGGATCAGAGGTTGACGCTCCGCCTGAGATAGTTTGTCTGGCAGAGGGTGATTTGGCTCCAGACGCAGGGCGCGAAAGCCGGGCAGAGGGCTCTCGTCAGCCGGAGAAGTGTCCTGGCAATAAAACCATGTCTGGTTCCAGTCCTTTGGATGGCTTGGCGGCTCAGCGTAAGGAAAGAGGCAATCTCTCCGGCGTTGAATGGAGATTCCACCAAGTTCCAGGCTCGGCCCGTTGGCGCATTCATTCTGACGGTTCAGATAAAATAGCTCTCTAAAGAGCAGCAGGCTGGGCTCTTCTCCAAGATAGACTTCGCAGAATACTTGGAAGTTGCATATATTTGACACGGAATTGGGTCCTATGTCTTGTGGCCACAGATCAAAGAAGTTCAGAACCTCTCTAAAGAATTTTGAGCCGGGCGGTGCGAAGCCCCGGCTCATGTGATCAGCAAATATCACCACCTCACCATCTCTAGGTTGAGGTCTTTCCTCCGACGGGTCAGGGGCACGATAAGACATGATTTCCTTCTTGGGCAAGTAACCCGTCTTTACGAAATCAGCTAAAGTGTCGTCGGTGACATTGGATCTCATCCAGTTGCACGTGATGGGTGCCTTGGGAGCTTTAGGAGGCATTTTGGAAGATGAAGCCTATGACAAAAGGAAAATGTCCGGTTCAATTATAAGCCGGCAGACGTCTACAGTTTAATACTCAATGGCGGCTTATGAGAGGGGCCTAATGACATATGGTTAAGTGCATCGGGTTATATAAGCCGCTGCAGGTATCGTGAGTAAATTCAAATTGTCTACAGCTTTATCATAAATGAGCCGGAAATTTCACAGCGCGTGGCTTCTTTTAAGCCGGAAATGTGAGCCGCCGTAACTAAACAGATGTAATTTTTGACTAAGTATGGCGAAAACAAGTTTCATAGATCGCAGTAATTATTTTGGATCAAAACGGTCGGCTAAAGAGAAAATTTTCTAGACCTAGAACTGACGCAGAAGAAGTTCATGGATTCAGAGTGGGATCTTATTTCAAACAAAGGGGATCTACTAGTGGAAAAATGGATGTGCAACAACTACCGCAGGAGCTCTGTACTACTCTTGGATCAAACATGACTACAGTGGAAGAACTACAGAGGATTCGAGAAGAACAGCGAAGAACAGAGGAAGAACAGTGGAACCCTAATGCGGATCTACGGTGGAGAGGTGCAGGGACTTACAGGTGCGGAGTTACGGCGGGGGTTCGTCGCGTTTCTCTGGTCACGTTAGGTTGATGTAGCGGCCTGAGTTGGTGAAGACGAGGAAACCCGCGGCGGCGGCAGCGGAGCTCGGGCGGCAGCACAGTGGCGAGAGGAGGAAGAATATGGAGGCGACGAGTGACTGGAGGCTCATGGGCCGGGCTATTTATAAAGTGAGGCTCATAAGTGGGCGCGAGAAACGAGGAGGTCACGGCGTGATTATCTCACCACAAAAACGCCTCGATTTTTGGGATGGCAATTAAAGAAAGATCCGTTGCGGATATGGTGGAATAAAAAATGGACTTAATGGAAGATGACGTCATGGCGGGTTACCAAGAATCCAGAAGATGATGTCACGGCGGGTTATAATCTTCGCACGACCATAAGCCGGAAGATCTTTTCTCTCAGAAGAGTTGAAGATTGACATGAACCGGTTCAAATCAATCTGGGGCCTAATGTTGAGGATATAACCCTTAGAGTCACCCGCCAGGAGGGACCGGGTTATTCATAATGGTCATCACGCGAAGCCCAACACCGAGCTTGAAGACGGCGTATCAATGATGGGCCTAAGACCCGGAGATTGCTTAAGGCCCGTAGTGATAAACCGCCGTATGGCAAGACTTGTAGTGTAAGGCAAGAATAGTTGAGAGTCCGAGCCGGACACTCTTATGAACCGGCTGGGACTCTGAGAGCCGCTGGGCGTCAACCTCTCTATATAAAGGGACGACCCGGCGGCGGTTTAGGGACAGGTAAGATCACTTCGAGAGCCAGTCATAGCAATTAAGCTCCCTGGTCATCGAAACCATAATCAATACCACCTCAACTGGATGTAGGCTTTTACCTTCACCGTAAGGGGCCGAACCAGTATAACCCACGTGTTCCTTGTCCCGTTTAACCCCTTTAAGCTTCCTAGCTGCGATGGCTCCACGACTAAGTCCTATCTCAAGGACATCTGTCGTGACAATTCCACGACAGGTAGCACAACACTACTGTCATGATGAATCCGAAAACAATAATCCTACTACTCCAATAACAAGAATAAAGCTATTCGGCTAAGATCCTCATGTAAACATCATCTCCGAAAATAATACTCCAAGTAACCGAACATCAACTAGCATCATGAAAATAAGCATACTAACCACTAATAATCCAAAGGCAGCATGATATCCAAAGTAATACTCCAAAATATAATAACAGATACCATCATGGAAATAATCATAATACCAACCACTAATACTCCAAAATAATACCAGATGCCATCATGAAAAATAAACATAATAGCCACTAAGAATCCAAAGGCACATGTCATCCACATAATCATCAAAATATTAATCCTAGAACTCCAAGCAATATCATGGCAATATCAAGATCAAACAATACTCCGAGAAATGCCATGAACAAATCATACATAGTTAACACAATATTTTAAACAAGTTTTAATAAAGAAACCATTTCACTGCATTGCAATCATGCAAATGGAGGGTGTAGCTTGCCTGGGGTGGAAGAAATCACCGGGAGAAAGTGCGAGAAACTCGCGGAAAGGAACGCCGGAAAACGTACTCTCTCGGAGGGGCTGAATAAGGGCAGGGGCAAAATGGTCATTTTCAGAATGTCAAAACATGGTGAAAATGGTTCCATCAGAACGGGCTCGATGAAACGAAGACGTGGGCTTTGTAATCACCTAATTTGGGGTTGCGAGCAAAAAGTTATAGCCCGACGAAGTTCAGGGACCAATCTGTAAAAATAACCCTACAAACAGGCCCCTGAGCTGAAAAACAGAAAGCGCAGTCTCAGAAAATACGCTTTCACAGCAGAGAAAACGTATTTCTAACCGTAGTTAAATGAAAATACGCTTTCTTATAAGGAAAACGCATTTGCCACCGAACTAAGACAGAAATACGCTTTCACTAAACGGAAACGTATTAGCTGAAATGCGTTTCCACTTATCTGACTAGGCAGAGACGGGACCGGTCTTGGAGTCGCTGACGTGCGGGTCCCACGGGCAGTGGGGCCCGTCACTTATCCGGCTAGGCAGGCGGGGTCAACGCCTACCCGCCGACATGTGGGGTCGCGTGGAGATGGGGCCCTCCTGGCCTGGCTCCTTCTTCCTGCTCTTGCTCGCTCGCGATGGAGAGACGAGACCGGCGGCCCGGCGCAGACTCCCGGCGACTCCGGCCACCTCTCGCGGCGTGCGACCTACCGGAGTGATCAGCG
Source organism: Triticum aestivum (assembly GCF_018294505.1). Classification (NCBI taxonomy): domain Eukaryota; kingdom Viridiplantae; phylum Streptophyta; class Magnoliopsida; order Poales; family Poaceae; genus Triticum; species Triticum aestivum. The sequence continues at coordinate 559,121,663 of NC_057814.1, forward strand.
CGACGAGGCGGGTCCATCCAGGCAAGACGCAGCCGCGGGGAAGGGCTCGGCTGAGCGGGCGGCCAGCCGCCACGGACAGCGATCTACGGTCGGCGGCGAGCTCATGGCAGAAGGCCACCGGAGGGGAGGGAGAGCACGGGGGCGAAGTATAGGTGGAGTATGAGTCTACTGGTGGTGGAAAAAGAGGGGGGCACTGGATAGCTCGTATTTAAGCCGAGCTTCGCGGCGGCCATGGCGGCAGAGGGAGGGCAGGAGAGCTTCTCGAGCTCGTTTGGGTGGTCGGGGAGGCCTAGAGGGAAGAGGTGAGGAGGCTGGTGCGGTCGAGGGAGCTCGGGGTGGCTTATATAGCCGAGGGGAGAGGGAGCCGCGCTGGCGGCGCCGCGGACGCGTGCCCACGCGCATGAGCTCGGAGGCAGGCGACGAGGGAGGCACAGTGGAGGCTCTCACGGGGCAGAGGAGGCCAACGGAGCCGCAGGGAGGAAGACGACGGCGAGGAACCAAGCCAAAACGCCACTGTGCTCTCGTGGGCATTCGGCGGCGAGCGTCGGTGAGGGGTTTTACTGAGAGGGAGAGAGGTCTAGGAGGACGGCAACGACGCAGTAAAACTCTTGGACATGCTCACGCGCGCGAAGCCGACGAGAGGAGGAGCTGCCGACGCACAAACGGCCACTGGACACGGCCATTGCCCACAGAGCGCGTGCACTGTGGTGCCATTAACGCGGTCACCGCGCGCACTGGCAGGTATCGAGGGAGAGGGCCTTGACCATGTTGTCTAGTGGGTAGTTCATCCAGGGTAGGTCTCAACTACTGTGGTAGCTTGGTTAAAAGTGTTATGGTTAACTGGTAAGAACCCTCTGAAGTTTACTGCAGTAAACTTGGGTGAGCACTAGTGATCAACAGGAAGGGTTTTGGATCCAATGGAGTTGTCTGCGAGGTTGAGGTAAAGAAGGACTTTCATCCTGGTAACTTGGAGAAGAATTGGATCAAGATAAATCATAGTTGCTTTGCAACTGACCAAAATGGTCCAGAAACTTGATCAGGAAGGTGCACTCACATGGAGTGTCAAATTGAGCTCAAATTGGGCAAGGCAGAGTCATTTAATCCTATGAAGATGCTCAAAAACTCTCAAACCAATTGGCCAGGCCAAACTGGTACTTGCTTCACAAACATCTCCTTTGGACAGAAACTTGCAAAAATTCTAGAGGAATAATGGCTTGATGAACCATGCCCAAAATGGGTGGAGGTAGGTTATATGGATAATAGAAGGCTTAGAAAAATTGGCAGCCATAATGGAGCAAGATAAAATATACTTGCTTCACAAACTGAAATTTTGGGCAGAATCAAAGAATTGAAGATGAGCTGACATGGAGGCATGACATGAGCTCTACTTTGGTGGAGAGCTATGATATGATGATATTAGGGATCATGCAAGATAGCAACTCATTTGGATATGCCTAGCTTGCACCTCCTTCACAAAGCTTCTTTCTAGATAGAAACTTTGGAAAATCATAATTAAATAATTACTATGCAAATGAGGCTGCATTTTGGCATGTGACAATGATATGGGCAGGAAAAGGTGTCCAAGGAGTTTGAGGTAAATTGGGAAAAGGAAAATAGCACTTGCTTCACAATGTGCCATTTAGGGCAGAATAGGAAATGAATTATTTGAGCATGATGATAAACATGACAAATGAAATATTTTGCCATATTTGAGAAAGATATGACCCAAACATTTTATGAGAATTATTTGGGAATTTTAGGAGTGATGGAAATAAAGGTTGCTTCACAACCTAGGGCAGACAGGGTTATTCCTTTAATAGAAAAAGGAATATTCCTGAGAAAAAGAAATTAGGGTTTGGTCAAGCAGTGGAGTGACATGATCTTGGCAAGGTTTTGAGAATGATGAGCAACTTGGGAGGGGAAATGAGGATGATTTCCCAGGTGACAAGGCCACAGAACCACTCCAAAAAGAAAAACAGAGCAAAAACCAATAAATCAAAAAGAACAAGAAAATGGCCAAAATCCAGGCTGTTACAACACATCACCATTGTTTGGGCCTAGAGCAAGGCATTGGGAAGTAATAAGTAGATGATGGGTTTCTAGAGTGACAGAAGCTTAAACCCTAGTTTATGCGTTGCTTCGTAAGGGGCTGATTTGGATCCATATGTTTCATGTTATGGTTAGGTTTACCTTAATACTTCTTTTGTAGTTGCGGATGCTTGCAATAGGAGTTAATCACAAGTGGGATGTTTGTCCAAGTAAGGACAGCACCCAAGCACAGGTCCACCCACATATCAAATTATCAAAGTACCGAACGCGAATCATATGAACGTGATGAAAACTAGCTTGACGATAATTCCCATGTGTCCTCGGGAGCGCTTTTCTCTATATAAGAGTTTGTCCAGGCTTGTACTTTGTTACAAAAAGGATTGGGCCATCCTGCTGCACTTTATTTACACTTGTTACTTGTTACCCGTTACAAATTACCTTACTACAAAACTATCTGTTACCTATAATTTCAGTGCTTGCAGAGAATACCTTGCTGAAAACCGCTTATCATTTCCTTCTGCTCCTCGTTGGGTTCGACACTCTTACTTATCGAAAGAACTACGATAGATCCCCTACACTTGTGGGTCAGCAAGACTCTTTTCTGGCGCCGTTGCTGGGGAGTGAAGCGCCTTTGGTAGGTGGAATTTGGTAAGGAAAAATTTATATAGTGTGCTGAAATTTACTGTCACTTGTTATTATGGAAAGTAATCCTTTGAGGGGCTTGTTCGAGGTATCTTCACCTCGACCAGTAGAGCAAAGAGTTGCTCCTCAACCTACTGAACCTACTGAAAATGAAAATTTTTACTTCGAAATTCCTTCGGGTATGATAGAGAAACTGCTGGCTAATCCTTTTGCAGGAGATGGAACTTTACATCCCGATTTACACTTAATCTATGTGGATGAAGTTTGTGGATTATTTAAGCTTCCAGGTATGCCCGATGATGTTATCAAGAAGAAGGTCTTCCCTTTATCTTTGAAGGGAGATGCATTGACATGGTATAGGCTATGTGATGATATGGGATCATGGGACTACAAACGGTTGAAATTGGAATTCCATCAGAAGTTTTATCCTATGCATCTTGTTCATCGTGATCGTAATTATATATATAATTTTTGGCCTCGCGAAGGATAAAGCATCGCTCAAGCTTGGGGGAGGCTTAAGTCAATGTTATATTCATGCCCCAATCATGAGCTCTCAAAAGAAATGATTATTCAAAAAAATTATGCTCGGCTTTCTGATAACAATCGCTCCATGCTCGATACTTCTTGTACTGGTTCTTTTATGATGAAGACTGTTGAATTCAAGTGGGATTTATTGGAAAGAATTAAACGCAACTCTGAAGATTGGGATCTCGACGAAGGTAAGGAGTCAGGTATAACACCTAAGTTTGATTGTGTTAAATCTTTTATGGACGCCGATGTTTTCCGTAAATTTAGCACTAAATATGGACTTGACTCTGAGATAGTAGCTTCTTTCTGTGAATCCTTTGCTACTCATGTTGATCTCCCTAAGGAGAAGTGGTTTAAATATAATCCTCCCGTTGAAGTAAAAGTAGTTGCACCTATTAAAGTTGCAGAAAAGACTATCACTTATAATGATCTTGTTGTTCCTACTGCTTATGTTGAGAAACCACCTTTCCCTGTTAGATTAAAGGATCATGCTAAAGCTTCAACTGTAGTCAACAAAAGTAATATTAGGACACACAAACCTCCTGAGCAAGTTAAAGTTGAACCTAATATTGCTATGGTTAAAGACCTCTTGGCTGATAATATTGATGGGCATGTTATTTACTTCTGTGATGAGACTGCTAGAATTGCTAAACCTGGTGCTAAAGATAAACATAGACCTGTGGTAGGCATGCCTGTTATTTCTGTTAAAATAGGAGATCATTGTTATCATGGCTTATGTGATATGGGTGCTAGTGCTAGTGCAATACCTATTTCTTTATATCAAGAAATTATGCATGATATTGCACCTGCTGAGTTAGAAGAAATTGATTTCACCATTAAGCTTGTCAATAGAGATACTATTTCACCAATTGGGATTGTTAGAGATGTTGAGGTCTTGTGTGGCAAAGCTAAATATCCTGCTGATTTCCTTGTTCTTGGTTACCCTCAAGATAGCTTTTGTCCCATTATATTTGGTAGACCCTTCTTGAACACTGTTAATGCTAAGATAGACTACGAAAAGGATGTTGTTACTATTGGTTTGGATGATATGTCTCATGAGTTTAATTTCTCTAAATTTCGTAGACAACCTCGTGATGAGGAATTTCCTAGTAAGGATGAAATTATTGGTCTTGCTTCTATTGCCGTGCCTCCTAATGATCCTTTAGAACAATATTTGCTAGACCATGAGAATGATATGTTTATGAATGAAAGAAGGGAAATAGATGAAGTATTCTTTAAACAGGGACCTATTCTGAAACACAATTTGCCTGTTGAAATCCTAGGGGATCCTCCTCCACCCAAGGGTGATCCCGTGTTTGAGCTTAAGCCGTTGCCTGATACTCTTAAATATGCTTATCTTGATGAAAAGAAGATATATCCTGTTATTATTAGTGCTAACCTTTCAGAGCATGAAGAAGAGAAATTATTGAAAACTCTGAAAGAAGCACCGTGCTGCTATTGGATATACTCTTGACGATCTTAAGGGCATTAGTCCCATCCTATGTCAGCACAAAATAAACTTGGAGAAAGACGCCAAACCAGTTATTTATCACCAACGATGGCTGAATCCTAAGATGAAAGAAGTGGTAAGAAAGGAAATATTAAAGCTCCTTGAGGCAGGTATAATCTATCCCATTGCTAATAGTTAGTGGGTAAGTCCTGTCCATTGTGTCCCTAAGAAGGGAGGTATTACTGTCGTTCCTAATGATAAAGATGAATTGATTCCGCAAAGAATTATTACAGGTTATAGGATCGTAATTGATTTCTGCAAACTAAATAAAGCTACTAAAAAAGATCATTACCCTTTGCCTTTTATTGATCAAATGGTAGAAAGATTATCCAAACATACACATTTTTGCTTTCTAGATGGTTACTCTGGTTTCTCTCAAATACCTGTGTCAGCTGATGATCAAGCAAAGACCACTTTTACTTGCCCTTTCGGTACTTTTGCTTATAGACGTATGCCTTTTGGTTTATGTAATGCACCTGCTACCTTCCAAAGATGCATGATGGCTATATTCTCTGACTTTTGTGAAAAGATTTGTGAGGTTTTCATGGATGATTTCTCCGTATACGGATCCTCTTTTGATGATTGCTTGAGCAACCTTGATCGAGTTTTGCAGAGATGTGAAGAAACTAACCTTGTCTTGAATTGGGAGAAGTGCCACTTTATGGTTAATGAAGGCATTGTCTTGGGGCATAAAATTTCTGAAAGAGGTATTGAAGTGGATAAAGCTAAAGTTGATGCTATTGAAAAGATGTCATGTCCCAAGGACATCAAAGGTATAAGAAGTTTCCTTGGTCATGCCGGTTTTTATAGGAGGTTCATTAAGGACTTCCTAAAAATTTCTCAGCCTCTGACTAATCTATTACAAAAAGATATACCTTTCGTTTTTTATGATGATTGTGTAGAAGCATTTGAAATACTTAAGAAAGCATTGATTTCTGCACCTATCGTTCAGCCACCTAATTGGAATTTACCCTTTGAAATTATGTGTGATGCTAGCGATTATGATGTAGGTGTTGTTCTAGGGCAAAGAGTTGATAAGAAATTAAATGTTATTCAATATGCTAGTAAAACTCTAGACAATGCCCAGAGAAATTATGCTACCACTGAAAAAGAATTTTTAGCAGTTGTTTTTGCTTGTGATAAGTTCAGACCCTATATTGTTGATTCTAAAGTAACTATTCACACTGATCATGCTGCTATTAAATATCTTATGGAAAAGAAAGATGCTAAATCTAGACTTATTAGATGGATTCTCTTGCTACAAGAATTTGATTTGCATATTATTGATAGAAAGGGAGCTGAGAACCCCGTTGCAGACAACTTGTCTAGGTTAGAGAATGTTCTTGATGACCCACTACCTATTGATGATAGCTTTCCTGATGAACAATTAGCTGTCATAAGTGCTTCTTGTACTGCTCCATGGTATGTTGATTATGCTAATTACATTGTTGCTAAATTTATACCACCTAATTTCACATACCAGCAAAAGAAAAAGTTTTTCTATGATTTAAGACATTACTTCTGGGATGACCCACATCTTTATAAAGAAGGAGTAGATGGTGTTATTAGACGTTGTATACCTGAGCATGAACAGGAACAGATCCTACGCAAGTGTCACTCCGAAGCTTATGGAGGACACCACGCTGGAGATAGAACTGCGCATAAGGTATTGCAATCCGGTTTTTATTGGCCTACTCTCTTCAAGGATGCTCGTAAGTTTGTCTTATCTTGTGATGAATGTCAAAGAATTGGTAATATTAGTAGACGTCAAGAAATGCCTATGAATTATTCACTTGTTATTGAACCATTTGATGTTTGGGGTTTTGATTACATGGGACATTTTCCTTCCTTTAATGGGTATACACATATTTAGTTGCTGTTGATTACGTTACTAAGTGGGTAGAAGCTATTCCAACTAGTAGTGCTGATCATAACACTTCTATTAAGATGCTTAAAGAAGTTATTTTTCCAAGGTTTGGAGTCCCTAGATATTTAATGACTGATGGTGGTTCACATTTTATTCATGATGCTTTTCGTAAAATGCATACTAAGTATGATGTTAATCATAGAATTGCATCTCCTTATCACCCACAGTCTAGTGGTCAAGTAGAATTGAGTAATAGAGAGCTCAGATTAATTTTGCAAAAGATTGTTAATAGATCCAGAAAGAATTGGTCCAAGAAACTTGACGATGCATTATGGCCTATAGAACTGCATATAAAAATCCTATGGGTATGTCTCCGTATAAAATGGTTTATGGAAAAGTATGTCACTTACCTCTCGAACTAGAACATAAGGCATATTGGGCTATTAAAGAGCTCAATTATGATTTCAAACTTGCCGGTGATAAGAGGCTATTTGACATTAGCTCACTTGATGAATGGAGAACCCAAGCCTATGAGAATGCCAAGTTGTTTAAAGAAAAAGTTAAAAGATGGCATGACAAAAGAATACAAAAACATGAGTTTAATGTAGGTGATTATGTATTGTTATACAACTCTCGTTTAAGATTTTTTGCAGGAAAACTTCCCTCTAAATGGGAAGGTCCTTACGTTATCGAGGAGGTCTATCGTTCTGATGCCATAAAAATCAACAACTTCGAAGGCACAAATCCGAAGGTGGTGAACGGTCAAAGAATTAAACATTATATCTCAGGTAATCCTATGAATGTTGAAACTAATATTATCGAAACCGTAACCCCGGAGGAATACATAAGGGACACTTTCCAGAACGTTTCAGACTCCGAAAAGGAATAGGTATGTGGTACGGTAAGTAAACCGACTCCAAAACAGTTCTAATGGCAATTTTTCTCCGTTTTGAAATATTTAAAAAAATAGGAAAATAAGAAGCAATCCGGGAAGGACACAAGGCTTCCACGAGGGTGGGAGGCGTGCCCTACCCCCCTGGGCGCGCCCCCCTGCCTCGTGGGCACCTCGTGCGCTCTCTGGACTCCGTTTTATTGCACGATACTTCTTTTGGTCGGTGAAAATTCATTATATAATCCCCCGAAGGTTTTGACCACCGTACCACGCAAACATCCTCTATTCTTATTTCGAGCTGTTTTCTGTCAGGGTTGTCAAGGCCAGGCATCATGTCGTCCCCCTCCTCCAACAATGGTGACAACGATGCTTGGCTAATGAAGATAGAGCTGAAGAAGGAAGAACCCATGAAGATCAACAAGAATGAAGGGATCAAGAAGGCCACGAAGGACCAAGCTCCAGCAGCAGAAGACATCCTTCAACTTGATCACAATCTTCTTACCCCAACTAAGATCGAAGCTTTCAAGATGATTGAGTTAGCTCGTATACAAAACAAGTATCTCACACTGAAAATATTTTGGTGAAGGAGCAAGACTCCCCCCATCCGCTTCTCGAAACCCTGGAGCGGCGCGGGGGCGGCGCCTCCAGCGGTTCGCCCTGTCCTTCCACATCGGCAAGCTCAAGGCCGAGCACTTCCGCCGCTGGCTGGACTATGCCGCCGCCTGCGCCGTCGAGGACCTGCACGTCCACCTCGCAAACCGCGTCTTCAACATCTTCGAGTACCGGCTCCCGCTGGGCGACCCCCACCTCGCGCGCCTCTCGCTCCGCGCCGTGACCGTCGACCTCCCCGGGTCCTTCTCCGCCGACTCCCACCCCTTCTCCGCCCTGGAGGTCATCCACCTCCACTGCGTCCGCATCTCCGACCGCACGGTCAACCGCCTGGTCGCCGCGTGCCCCCTCCTCCATACCCTCGATCTGCGCTACTGCGAAAGCCTCTTCTCCGTCATCGTCGCGACGGCCGGGGCACACCTGAGGAGCCTCACCCTTGCAGAGTGTGGTTCGGAAGCCGAAGTTTTTTTTGCCGGCGATGCGTCCGGCCTGCGCTCATTCCACTACAGCGGCGCCTACATTCCCGCTTACAGCATCCCGGCCACCGCCAATCTTGCTGACCTTTACATCTGCTTCGGAGGACCTAACCGCTGGAGGCAATTGTCAGGACCTTATTGCGAGCTGCGCACAAACTGGCTTCAACTACTAACCAGTCTGTCCAACCTCACTGTGCTTACCCTCTGCAGCAGTGCCCTACGGGTTGGTCGCTCTCTGCATTTCATGCTACCCGGTTGATCCCAATACGGCAATACTCTGTTAATGTCTTACTGATAACCTTCTTCATTGCTATGCTTTGCAGAGACTGTCTGCCAAAGCTCGTGCCAGATTAGTTGCCACAAGTGCCGCACCATGCAAATTGCTGAATTTGAGAGAGCTTCAGCTACTGATGTTCGCAATGGAGATCGACAACATAAACGACATTTACACTTTCCTTGTGACCTGCTGTGGTCCTCGATTGGAGAGGTTATTTGTGCAGGTGAATAAATTGCCTTTGACTTTTGTTTGCCTGCTGTAGGCCTCGAATGGAGAGGTTATTTGTGCAGCTTCGATTTTGAATACGGTTGACAAATGCATTCAGTTAGTACTCATTGTATTGTTGCTTGGTTTTGATGTGCTCACTTATTTTGAATGCTTACTACACCCTCTTGCAGCTTCCGACAAGTAGTTGTCAATATAGGCCAGAGGATGAACCATCAGGATCAGAATCTGAGGAAAATGAGTCAGTGGAAGAGCTATCAGAGCAAGAGGCAACGGAGGAAGATGAGCTAGATGAAGACTTGTCAGAAGGAGAAACACTGGAGAAAGATGGGCTAGAGGAAGAGTTGTCAGAGGGAGATGCCCTGGAGGAAGATGAGCTAGAGGAAGAGCTGTCAGAGGGAATTGAACTCGAGGAAGAGTTGTCAGAAGGAGAGCCACCTGAAGAAAATCAATCACAGAAACATGGATCGATGGAAGAGATACCTGATGGAGGGCAATCAGAGGAAGAGACACTAGAGGAGGGCGATGGCTTTGAGAACCTTCTGTTGGTCAACATGATGAATTTCAAGGGGCGCCACCATGAGATGCAGCTAGTAAGCCTTTTCTTGAAGAAGTCTACTAGTCTCAACCAACTGATACTGTTTACTCCCAAGATTAATCACCCAGAATGGCTTCAGAAGGATCATATGAATACTTCACATATTCTTGAAAGAAAACTATCGCCTCTCAGAAAGGTGTCACCGAACGTTCAGATAGTACTCAGTGAGCCTGATGATAGTGCAATTCAGCAGTTGCACGAGGCTTTTGTCAAGGTTTAATGATTTGTTTGTTGTAGAGTTATGACCAGATTATGCGAAATATCAGAAACAAGCAACTATTAGGCAAGGCAAAGAACAAGCTAATCTGCAAGGTAGGCAGGATGCTGTGTTCTGTAGTGCATCAAGGATCATTGAGTATGTTGTCTGGGCCTTATACTTTGCAGCTTAACTCCTTAAGACTTACCAAAAATTTGATGGGTCTACATTAACCTGTTGCCTTGTTGGTGACAGGAAAGTATTACAAAAACACTGTAGAAGGCTGAGACTTGTTATGCTCTATCTTTGTGCTTCTCAATTTGCATTTAGTACAAGAGTGCTTTAATCAGCCGGGTATGGTAGTGAGTTTTGCAATTTTTTAAGATTTTCCTTATTTATCGTTACTATTGCCACATATTATTACTGGTTAAAAGTTCTTTTCCTGGCGTCAAGAGAAAAACTAAAACATGTACAGTAATATGGAGTCAAAAGATCTTATTTATCATGTTTCTGAATCAACGTTGTTACCTTGTTGCTGCCTGCTTTGAACAAACTTATCAGAATTCAGCGCAACAGCGGGCAAGAAAGTCTTACGAATACAGGAGTAGTGTAGTTGGCTGAGACTTGCTATGCTCTAATATTTTTTGCTCCCCTCAATCTTCATTTAGTACAGCATTACTATGATCAGCTGGCACAGCAGCAACACTTTTACAATGTCATGTTTTCCCACTTTTCCCTTGTTTACTGTCTTACCATCTTCATTGCTGATTCAAGAGTTTACTCCCTTTTAGGCATGATCATTAAAGGATTCTTGTCCTGAAGGCAAGAGAAAACACCAGATCATGTACACTAATAACCCGGATGGTGGCAGTTGAGGCCAAATTCTTCTTCTATATATCTGTTGTCAGTTGCTGACATCTCTGATGCATCTGAAAACATCTGAATATTTGTCCCTGTCTACTGTAAATCCATTGTGGTCTGCCACTTAACTTAACCGGTTCGGATGAGCGCTGGAATTTGTTGAGATCTGATCATCAGAGCACCATGCCTTAAAACACATCTTGTGCAGAACAAGAGCGAAGAGGTAGTTGTTCCTTGTGCAGAACAGGAACAATGCCATTTCCTTATATTTGCCTCATCTATCACTTGGCAGCTCGCCTCAGATCAGAGGGCCGAGTGCATGACACACCTTGAAACATATATCTCGATTTACAAACCGTGGATGCTTATATCTCGGTTTACACACCGTTCACGGATAACCAAGATGGGAAGGAATAGAAATGGAGAAGCAGAACACGAATGTGCTTATTAGTGCTAATCAGTTTGGCTATTACAATCAGTTCAGTTGGGTCCCCAGCAGACGATGTGGTACGCCTTGTGCAGCTTCTCCTCCTCGGATCGCCTGGGCCGCGCAGCCCTGCCGACGGCCGCCGCGCTGCCGCTCCCGGCGTGCTGGGAGGAGGAGGATAGGGACGCCGGGACGGCGCGGTGGTAGAGCGAGCGGAGCGCGTAGTCCCAGCGGCACAGCCCCGCCTGGTCCTTGAGCGCCTCCACGGCCGCCATGCTCGTCGCCGCCACCAGCGACGCCCCCTTCTTGGCCGCCGACGAGCTCATCTCTGTCTTGTGATTCCGATGGATGTGTCGATCTCTCGCGCGCAGAGGTTGCGTTGTTTGATTCTTATTATGTGCTCTGGTTGAGTCGAGGCGACGCTGTGTACCGACGAGCAGGGGCGGGGCGTTTATACGGATTCAACGGGCATGGGGATGCAGGGGAAACAGGGGGCTCTGGCTGCTGGTTTCTGGCGAGTAGGCACAGACTACCACCCAGATTCCCAAAAACCGGGGGTTGGACCGGTGGGTTCCCTTGCTACTACTGGCAGCCGACAAAGGCGAGGCCAACTCAACGCGTACGCACGGTGCCACCCACTGATTTCCCGACTTCCCGCTTGGCGTCGCTCCTCGGTTCGGGGCTGTCATGTCTTTTTTTTTTCTTTGAACTAGCAAAGGGGTCCATGTGTTGTAACGGGGGAAACGAATACTACGCTTTTAATAATTTATAAAAAAAGTCTATAATCTGAGTATTTGTAGCTACGGCCTAAACAAAGATGTTCTTTGTCTGCAAAAGCGCAAGTTTAAGATTGCACATGTCTTCTATTTAATCACGACTTGCATGTAGATTTAATAGGTACAAAGAAACGGGCAAGTGATCTTCAATTTCATTTCCAATCCTGATTTTGCTGAGATGTTTATCCACAATCCGGATCAAAACCGATATGAAAGAAAGACGGATAATCCACTATTGATTAAGATTCCACCCTAGATAGTGATTTTTTTAATGGTTAACAGGTAAAATAACATCATATTCAGATTCTATATATTTTTCTAATCAAGCTCCATATACAATATGTTAAATTTGGGGTTACTGTTAGAAGGGGGAGAGAGGATTGGTGGAATTGTTGATTATTGCTTGAGTCTCGTGGCCATATATATAGGAGTACATTATCTACTTGGAGTACAAGACAAACTGGAATATTTCCTAGTCCATCCTATATTTCCAAACTAATCACGATACTCAACTTCTCCCCGCAGTCACAACGGTAGCGACGCAGACGGTGAGACTGAAGAAGAATCCGAAGGCAAGCCGACAGACACCACCCCCCCCCCCCCCCACACACACACACACAATCGTAACAGTCGACGCATCGCGGAAGTCGTGGCTGGATTGAAAACCGACGAGCTTGCTCAAGTAAGACGGTAGCCCTTTTTGACGTTTGTCGAAATAGCCGAGAGCATAGGGTGGTGTAGCCGTGGTCGAGGTAGCCGTGCGAAGAATGCCGTGGTCGATGTCGATTCGGGGTAGCCGGTGTCGAGGAAGTCGCCGTGGAGCCGCGGGCGCAAGGAGGCGCCCAGTTAGTCATAGGCGCAGTAGTGTCGAAGTAGTAGTGCGCCAGGGAGAAGACGTTGTTGACGACGCGTCGCGCCGGAGTTGCCAAGCCCGGGGACACATCGTAGACGAAGGCACACACCGGTGTTGCCAGCACCGGGCATGCGTAGACGGATGAAGACGAAGTTGACGAAGCGCCGCACCAGGCTTGCTAGGCCCGGGGACACGTCGTAGAAGAAGGCACGCATCGATGTTGGCAGCACCGGGCATGCGTAGATCAGGGACCTGCACGAGCTGTGCGCCATGTCGGAGAAGTCGGTGGGGCCAGCAGAGAAGAACTCGACGACAATTGTGGCGTCCATCGGTACGGGGCCGAAGTCACCAATGGTGGTCGGAGTAGACGAAGTGGTCGGGCTAGATGACGGCGACGCTGGCGACGGGCTGGTGCTTGGATGAAGACGAAGGGGGTTGACGGGCGGCGGTGGCGGCGACCGAAGAAGAGCGGCGGTGGCGGCCTGACGGCGGCGGCGACTAGGTTAATAGTGCGGCGGCAGTGGTCGAAGTAGGCGAGAAACCCGACAGTGTGACGAAGACCGGCGCGGACGATGGCGTTCCCGCGCCAAGGGAGGCGGCGCGGCGCATACCACGAGAGGTCGACGCGCGGGGACGGCGGTGGACTGCGAGCCGCAGCGCTCCGCCCCGAAGGGAAGACGCAGCGGCGGCGGACAGGTCGGGGCGACGGCGGGAGACCTCGGGGCGGCGACGGGGACTGCGGGCCGCGGCGCTCCAGCCCAAAGGGGCAACGCAGCGGCGGAGTGCGGGTCGGTGCAACCGCGGGGATGGCATCTGGGCGGCGGCAGGGATCGCGTATCGCGGCATTACGGCCTGAAGGGGCGACACAGCGACAACGCGCGAGTCGATGTAGCTGCGAGGAGAATCACCGAGGGGCGGCGTTGCGGCCCGACAAGCAACGCAGCAGCAGCCCGTTGCTCGATCGGTGGAGATATGCAGATACTCGATGACGGTGTTTACGGGATCCAGCGAAAAGACGCATATACGGTTGATCATACCATAGTCACGACGGGCAAAATCGAGAAAACGAAGATGTCGACGAGGTATCCACAACACGCGTGGCGCAACTCGGACGTGGCAGGAGTACGACCTGGCAGACACACATGCTGTGCAGGGACGCGTCCAGGACATTGCATCGTGCATGCAAGGAGCTACTGCACGTGAGCACTTCATCGAAGCTAGCCTGGAGACGAAGCATGAGGCCACCCTCGTCGTTGTCGTTGAAGTCGCGAGAGACGCGCCGGGACGAATGAGGCGGAGGCCGGTGCAGTGTCAGCCAAGGTTGAAGCAGAGGCGCACGAAGAATCGACGACCGGCGGCAGGCGACGCAATCCGATTTTAAATTGGTAAACTAAAGAAAAATAACACCGATCAATCAATCGGCATCAGAGAAAACCTGGAGCAAGGGTTGAGGAAAAAGACTCTCTACGGCAGCTAATCAACAGAATCGGTGGACGAACACTAGGTACGGGCCGCGCGGGCCCCGGCGGCGGTCACGGAGGCCGAACGCCCCGGAGACAGCGCACGGGTGCAGAAGCGGCGGCAGCTAGGGTTTAGGATCAAGGTAAGCCTGATACCATGTTAGAAGGGAGAGGGAGGATTGGTGGAATTAATTATTGATTATTGCTTGAGCATCATGACCATACATATAGGAGTACATGATCTATTTGAAGTACAAGACAAGGCGGAATATTTCCTAATCTATCCTATGTTTCCAAACTAATCACAATACAACCGTTACAATTTAGAAGATATGAGTATTTCAAAAAACATTTGATATGTACTGCGGGTTTAATGTCTGAAATATCAGAGGGTTTTCTATAAAATAGTATGACGGATTAAGAATACCTATATAGATTGTTGATTGTTTTTTTCTCGAATACATTGTTGATTGTTTTCTTTTTGAGATAACTACCGTGTAACGTGCGCTTTGCTCTGCCGTTCTTCGGTTTTGAAACTATAATTATATCTTTCTTCTACTATAAGGGTTATTATTATTGCCAATTCACACTTTGTTCATACCACAAAGGCGGTCGAGCAAATATGAACCCCACAGACGCTATTATAAGGTTGGCCATGTAGGTCTTTTTTTTTTTGAGAATTTGGCCACGTAGGTCTGACCTTCCGGTTTTCGTCTGTTGAACTACCAAAAAAGGGTAAATCAATGTGATCATGACATTGTAGGTGCTTGCGATGGGACGGATGCGATTTCCTGACCTCAACTGTCCATTTCTTATTCATTCAGGGTGCCCCTAGTGGACTTGGCGGTGCTCCTTTCTCAAACCAGAACAACTCTGAACGTTGGGCGGAACAGATCTACTCGTTCTTTTATTCCAGTTAGTAAGAGGGATCTTGAACTAAGAAATAGACCTAGCAGCTAAAAGAGGGTATCCTGAGCAATTGCAAGAATGGCGGATGGAAGACCGTAGATTTTTCACTTTCGCTGAAGAGTTGAACTCTGGCTGAAAGGACTTGACACATTGCCAAGGCGATTTTATTAGCCAGCTGTGGGATAGAGAGGGTTTTCGGTTTGAATCAAGATAGGGTCAGGGGCACGTCGGAGCGGTAGCTGCTTAGTCTCTTCCGAGAGTCCAATCTCTTTGTACTGTGCTTGCTTTTGTGTCTTTGAATAAAAAAGAAAGAAGGGGGTCAATTTAGGCTCCTTCCCTTCACTGCATAGCTGCCCTATCAGGTACTACGAGCCCTCTGCGGCGAGTATTGCTTGTTTCCCAGATCCGGTATCAGGACCTATCGATAGATGGGATGGACCCACTCATTTGACTCTTATGAATAGATAGTTAGATACTATTGCTAAAGGAAAGTAAAGCAGATAGTGGTTTGTCTTTGGTGCTTGAGTTGTCCTCCCAGCAGTGTGGTCACCGGTTTCGGACTAATAATTACCATGATGAATTTCTCTTACTGCTTGGTTCCGCATTGGATTTGGGAAACTTTTGTTTAGAAAGTGGTGTCACGACCGTGGGGATCAAATGGATGGTTGATAAAACTCCAAAATAGCTTTTTCTTTTGACTCAATCCTCTTTTTCTCCTTAGCATTCGGAAAAGACAAGAAAATTTCAGGGTAGGAGCGGACTCACTCTTGTCTTGCTTCATCTAAGGAGTGATAAGTGCCAGGAGTCTGCCTCTAGGATCAATACATGTCCTAGTTACGTGTCGGTAATTGGGCACTGGATCCCTTCGGACCTGGAGAACGTGTGACACTGGGTCGGGGTTTGGTGAACCAACAGGTCGTTCCTTTAGTTGAAGTAGAAATAAATGAATTCCAAAGATCTTGGGCAAATCCAAAGAGCGTCCGCTCATCAGAGAATATTTCTAGGTTCCAATATACCCACCCACTATATAAGATGCACTATTTCCTGGTCTTGTCCTAAACCCAACTCGACACTTTTAGACCTGGCCTGGATCCCTCCCTTCTCTGACAATATATGCAACCTTCGCTGGTCCGAGTCGACGGCACTAGACAATACTTGGGAGGACCTCATCAACCTGAAGACTCGTTTTCCTTATGCACTTATAAAAATAAAAAATACTAAAACTTCTTAAAGATAAAGTTAGCTTGATATGCTTAACTATAGGATATTAAAAAATAAAATTATAGAATCAAGCTCATTTACAACTCACTCTGATCAAATAGCACTCAGGTATAGGATTTCCAGCGGAAATGTAGCCTTGCTCAGAAGGTTCTGTTCGTTTTTTTCTTCCTCTATCAGTTTTCTTCATGCTTTTATGTTTCTGTTCTTTTTTTCTTTGTTTTTAAATTCCTAAATATCTTTCAAACTTATGAATATTTTTTGAAATTTGGGAACATAATTTTTTAATATTTATTCAACTTCAAAAAGTTTTTCATAATTGTGAACATTTCTAGAAAAATCCATGATGATTTTCTCACTTTACAAACATTGTTCAAATTTATGAATGTTTTTAAAAATTTGTTAACATTTATGGAAATTCCTCAAAAGGTAAAATTCTTGAATACTTTTATATAATTTGGAAAGTGTTTTAATAGCATGTCGGTTCTCATACTATCATGTGGCGCTCATGACCCGACCAAACCCTTACAGGCGGGGTGCACTTCGAGAAAAGAACTTTGGAGGTCCTTTAGACCTCTATTCATAGGGAGGTTAGTACTTCCTCCGTTTCTTTTTAGTCTGCATATAAGATCTGGTCAAAGTCAAACTTTATAAAGTTTGACCAACTTTGTAGAAAAAAATATCACCATCTATAATACTAAAGCCATATGGTATGAAAATTAATTTCATGATGCATCTAACAATATTGATTTCATATTGTGAATCTTCATATTTTTTTCTACAAACTTATTCAAAGTTAACAAAGTTTGACTTTAACTAAATCTTATATGCAGACTAAAAAGAAACGGAGGGAATACTTGCAATAGCATCTCCAATAGCTGCACTATAATAGGGCAGAACCACTTTCTAGAGTATTTGGGGTTAAAAACATTGTTCCAACAGTTGCCCTTGATGTAAAATTTGCTCCAAATTTTATGTGTGTGCAACTCCTTAGATGCTCTATACACATGGACGGAGGGAGTAGTCATGTGAAGGGGAAATTCCTATTCACCGCTCGCTGCGGCAAGATGTCGGGCAATCGCACAGGAGCGGTGATGCTAGCGACGAATATGGGCCGGCTCACTTCCTTATGTGCGGTCAACCGGTTTTGGGAACCTTCTAGAAGGTTCCCTGAACTGGTTTTTTTTCTGTGTTGTTTCTGTTTCGGTTTTTTGGCTCTTTTTTATTATTTTTTGTTTTTTCCTTTTCCTTTTTCTTTGTTTTTCTTTTTTCTGTTTCTTCTATTTTCTTTTTCTTTCCTTTTCCTTTATTTTTCAAGTTTTATTTCCTTCTCAAAACTGTTCGGACATTTTAAAAATGGTTGCATTTAAAAAATGTTTCCTTTTCTTTTGTTCGAAATTTGACAACTTTTCAGATTTGCTCAGGATGTCAAAATAATGTTTCCATTTAAAAAATTGTTCAAATTTTTTAGAAATTTTTTTGTATTTTCAAATTTTGTTTGGGAGTTTCAAAAAATGTACCCATTTCAAAATTTGTTCCTGAACTTCAATAAAATTACATATTTTCAATTGTTGTCTGGTAGTTTCAAAAATTGTTCGCAAATATCAAATAATGTTCGTGCTTAAAATTTTGTTCGGTAGTTTTAAAAAATGTTCGCAAGTTTTAAAAAAATGTTCGTATTTCCAAAAAAAATTCATGAGTTCAAAAAAATGTTCACATATTCAAAAAAATGTTCTTGTCTCATTTTTTTTCAGGAATTCGATAAATGTTGGTACTTTTTGAAAATATACATTAAAAAAACTTTCGACTCAGTAACTAATTCAGATTCGCTACAATAGTTACTTTCGGTTTGCTACAATGTATACTCCGGTTCCATATACGTATATGCTTAGTTCTTTAAGGGATGCACTGCTTTTTAAACTGTGCTCGAGTGGCAAGTACTTCGTGATAGTAAAGCAGTTGGTCTCCCTGGTACGTGCACGTTTACTATTTCATGCAAAGCTTTTTGCCCCGCGGTAGAACTAGATGGGCCGGCCTAGTCAGGTCCCTGCCCGTGCGTCAGGCCGCCAATTTGACACAAAGCGCGTCAAATAGGGGCTCCCATGTGAACGTGCACCCTAACGGTCAAACACCGTGAAGGTTTGCTTGCATGTCAGGCTGCAAGTGAGACAGCATGCGGGCCTTCCACATGCGTCACACAGGTCCACATAATTACGTGGGATTATGTGGGCTGCCCACTTAACAACAAATCTTGTTCGCGGTTGCCGCAAGTCCACTTAACCTATCTCTCAAGCCCAGAGGCTGCAAGTGAGACAGCATGCGGGCCTCCCACATGCGTCACACATGTCCACATAATTACGTGGGATTATGTGGGCTGCCCACTTAACAACAAATCTTGTTCGCGGTTGCCGCAAGCCCAGTTAACCTATCTCTCAAGCCCAGTTAAGCTATCTCTCGTCCGTGCTGCCGCATGCTCATAACAACTTGCTACAGGGCATCCACCCTAAAAAAAAACTTGCTACAGGGCACATGCTACATGCCCACACTAACATGCTACCCGCGGGCATCCTATACAGCAAGGACATCAGTCCACGTCTGCATGGATGCATTGGATTTCTCGGAATTATATAAATCAGATTTTGTTTACCTTGTTCTTCCGACTCATTTGACTCCCGAGGGTTACAAGGGGTACATATTTCATGGTATTAAAATGCAGAAATTCCACAAGAGATTGTTGTTTCTCTAAACTCCTTTCAGGGAAGATGTAAGAACTCAAGAATTACACAAAAATTCCACAAGAGATGGTTCAGTCCCCACGTTTCATACATGGCCTTAATCTGATAACTAGTACCTTTGATTATTGTCCTTCCTACTCTTACAGGCTGGCCTTGAGGGTTCATGTATGCGCCTCTTCTAGCAGGTCTTGGCAGCGGCTGGAATGCTGTCATTGGTAAGAGAGGAGGATAAAGTGGTAGACGGCAACAACATTGTGGCGGGAATCGGGTGAGGCAAACAAAGACGCGGTGGATGGCGGCGCCAGCGCGGCCATAGTGGAGGTAGACGGCCGCGCAAGGCCGATCATGGCAGATCGAGTGTGGCAGCATGCCCTATCCTTACAACGGCGGTGTGGTGTCAGGTAGATATGCGGTATTTTCTTTGGTAGGTAGATATGCGAGTTTGATGTGGACACCGTGGGATAAGCCCACATAATCTGTAAGAGGAATAAAGAGTGATTGGTGGAATTGATTCTTGTATTGCTTGAGCCTCATGAGCATATATATAAGATTTATTGATCAATTTGGAGTATAAGACAACCCAGAATAAATCTTAGTCTATCTCATATTCCCTAACTAATCATGATACTCAACATAATCCACATATTTGGCCATTCCACCGCTGGCGTCCATGAATGAAAATTAAGCGGGCTACTAAGTGGTAACCATGGGTGGCCCACGTCCACGATCAACCTGAGTTACATGCGCCCACATATATAAAAGAAGGAGCCGGAAGGCTCGGAATTGTGCACTACTTAGTCTACTAGTAGAATGCCCGTGTGTTGTCACGGCCCTTTGTTGTATATAAATCTTAGTGAACTTTTTATCCATTCCAACGACATCGCCTCAACATACTTGTCGAATGGATTCTTTTTAAACGTTGACATAATCCATCCCCTCTCTTTCATATTCCGCAATATATATATATATATATATATATATATATATATATATATATATATATATATAGAAACACACCTTCTGTATTATCCTATGTATAAGTTCCTGCAGCCATCGGTGTTCTTGCAGGTTTTCGCAACAACAGTCTTGTTGCAAGAATACATAGAAGAAACTGGCGATGGTCCTATTGCAATGGAGGTTTTGCAACAAGAGTCTTATTACACAAAAATAGTGAAGAAATTTTGCATCAAGGATCTTGTTGCAGAAAAATAAAGAAGAAAAAGTTTTGCAACAGGGGTCTTGTTGCAGTAAATTAGAGAAGAAGAGATTTTTGTAACATGGCTCTTGTTGCAGAAAGTTAGAGAAGAAGAGGTTTCATAACAAAAGCATTGTTGCAGGAAACTAGAGAAGAAGAACGGACGACACGCCTTGTACAAGCAGACGGCTCGTGAGGCGGATCCGCCGGCCGACGCGTAGCACGGCCCTTTTCATATTATTTTTAATTTTACATTTGCTTCCATCAGTTTTAGATTTTTTTTAGCAATCTTTATGCATTTCTTTTAGCACGTTTCCCTAGGAACGTGCGGATATCATCTAGTATAATTTGTTTCACGAGCAAAATTGTCATGTTGCTCTCCTGGATTACACTTATCCGGAAATTGCCTGTGTTTCCAACAGTGCCTTCGAGTCCGAAGCGTGAACTAATTTCCCCATTGATTAACATTGAAACGGCAACTATAAAATATATAGTAGCATCAATAATGTAGTAGTTGCACTGTACATTACACTGTAGCTTTGGGTAACTCAATATATCACTTGTACAAACTAACTCTATAAATCTAGTCACCTTAATTTATCTATTTCGGGTGAGCAGCAAATCATATATGTCATCCATCAAAATTTATTACTCGTGGTTGGTCGATGATCATCTCTCACCGTGGTGGTCAATGTATGATCTCATCATCATCAGCAGCAGCAGCTGGGCAGGGGTGTAGGTTGACGGCAGCTCTGTAGCCGAGAGAACAAGTCAATCCCAGCAGCAACAGCCAGTGGAGTACGGCGGCGACAAGCCAACCTGCCACAACGCCGAGCAGGTCACATGGCACAATAAGGACACCGGGGCAAATGGTGATGAGCTGGAGTAGAAACTCCGGCATCCATTGTGGTTGTGGATGGCCCATCCAGAAGAACACGTGCATGGTGCAGCCCATGACCGAGAGGTAGAAGACGGTCATGAGCAGGTCGACCTCGACCCTCTCCACGGCGCCTTCCAAGTCCTTCCCGTGGAGGAGCAATGCCATCGGCCCCGTGCAGCCAGCCGTCATGAGAAGCGCCAAGACGGCCATCAGGTGGCCCACCTCGTCGGGGCAGGGGTGACGGGCAGGCAGCGCGGCACCCCGCTCGGCGCCGGTGCGAAGCCGGTGCAGGGCGAGCGCGTAGCCGACGTGGGCGGCGGCGTACACGGTGGCCAGGTGGAGGGCAATGACGGCGCCTCGCGGGCCGACGTGAGCTGCGGCGGCGGCAAGGAGGAGGCCGTAGGAGAGGCGCATCAGATCGGTGTAGAACGGCCAGCTGCGCGGCTGCGCCAGATGCAGAGGAGGAAGAGGAACATGTACGCGCAGATGGTGACGGCGATGATCCACACCTGGGCTATGGGGTGCCCGCCGGCGCGCGCCAGCAGGACGACGGGGACGGCTACGGCTAGCGCCCCCGTAGAAGCCAGCAGCGCCACCGCGCCGATGAGCTGCGTACGGAGGCCGGGGTCCAGCTGCCTGAACGGTTCCAGCCACGTAGAGGGCATCCTTATCCTCATGTCGACGGCGGCCATGGAGGTCTAGACCGACAGATCGTACGTACGCGTCGTAGCTTCTTCTTCCGTATTTTATTTTATCTTGCAGGGATTCTAAAAAGATTTGCTATTTCACATCTAGATGTGAAATAGCTATCTCACATCTAACTGCTAAACCGTTCGATGCAAGCTTTAAGATGCGTGAGATTTGTTTTCTTAAAACCGATACATGCGTTTTTTTTTAGCGCACGCCCGAACGGTGCGTGCGTTTAGAGCATCTCCAACAGCCGCGTCAAAACGCACGCGCGGGGACGTTTCGGCGCGCTCCAGCGATGGCAGGAAAGTCGCGCGCGCGGGGAAAGGCGGCAACTCGCGCGCTATTTTCGGCGCACCGCTTCCGGCGCGCCTTTAAATTGCGGCGCTCGGCACGCGTCCATACCACGCACTTCTCTTCCTCTTCCGTTGCCACGCGCGCCTCCACCGCTTCCTCGTTTGCTTCCGCTGCCACGCGCGCCACCGCTCCAGCGCCCCGCCACCGACGCGCCACCATGCCGCCGCGCCGCCGAGGAGCGTCGGGCTACCGCGGCGCCCGCCAGCGCCCCAACGACGGGTTCTACTCCGAGATACGGTCCGGCGAACTCCGGCTCGACCTCGGCACCTTCGAGACGGCGCACGAGGCCGCCCGCGCGTACGACGCGGCGGCGTGGCGCCTAGGCAGGCCACGCCCGCAGATGAACTTCCACGACGTCCACACGCTCCAGCAGGCGCTGGACGTCGCCCCGCCGCCTCGTCTTCGCACGGCACAAGACCGTGCGGAGCACGCTGAGTGGCAGCGCCGCCTCCTCGTCGCCCATGAGGACGAGCGGGTCATGGCGGAGTGGCGCCAGTGCCACCCGGAGGACGTCACCTACGAGCAAGCCTACCGGGCAAGGCGCCGCGAGGAGGAGACGCAAAGGCGCCACGATGAGCGGTTGGACAGGCGTCGGCGGAAGGCCCTGACGTTATCGCAGTGCGAAATCGTTGAGAATGGTGGGCAGACGATCTTTACATCTGATGATGATCGTTGGGACAACATGTGGCTCGATACCTCGGACCAGACCAGCGAGGATGGCGATGATGATGATGACGACGACGACTGGGAGTATGCTGTAGTTGCGTATGTAGTTGCACTATCTAGTATTTTTTTTATGTCGCTGCACTATCTAATAGTTTTTATCTATCTATGCTATGGAACTATGTAAAATATATATGTATCGTTTTTTCTATCTATGAATTTTATTTATTGTTTTATTAGAAAAATGTACGCAGTGTTTAGCGCGTGCTGCATTTTAGCGCGCCCGCTGGAGCTACACGCGCGCGCTCAATTTTGACGTGGCTGCTGGAGCCAGCGCTGCCGGCCGCGTCAAATCAGGCGAACGGCGCACGGCAAATGCATTTTTTGTACGCGGCGCGTTGCGCGGCTGTTGGATGCTCTTAGCACCAGTCGATCCTGCGGGGTTGTCCGATGTGCTGGGCAGATGCATCTCCGTATGGGCTGCAGTTTTTTTCAGTCATATGGGCCGATGTGTTCTTCTCCACTTAAAGTAGGTTTGGAATATCACGTTTCTTCTTTTTTGCTGGGTTGTTGTCTTCACTGGCCACGTGTTTAGGACTAAATAATTGTCTCACTTGTGTGCTAACTTTTCATCTGTAATGACTTGTATGTCCACTTTTATTTTATTTTTTTGTTTGTTTTGGTCCAACTATGTAGTTAGAGGAGAGAGAGCGTAACTAGAATTTTATTTTTGTGTATTTTTAGTTACTTTTTGCAAAAAAGTCACTCAGCTTTGTGGTTTGGGATGTTTGACGAACATTGTTTAATTTTTGCCAACATTTTTTAGAATTTGTGAATACTTTTAATATTGCTGACTTTTTTTATTTTAACCGTTTTTTGTCTATGTACATTTTTATTGATAATTTTTTTGTGAATACACACCTTAGTTGAAAGTCCACCATCAAATCGAAACTAAGGACTGATTTTTTTGTCCCCATTGCAAAATCAACCATCGACTTGTAACTGAAGTTGTCCTTGTTTTATCTCAGTTGCAAGACAATCATCGATTCGCAACTGGGCTCTTGATTTTTTTTAGCTGCGGTTGTAAGTCAACCATCGACTCACAACTAGGTCAAACTCTTTTTCCGTCCCAGTTGTAAATTCACTATGGGCTTACAACTGGACCCTTGATCTTTTTTTGCCCCAGTTACAAGTCCACCGTAACTCGGCCCACCCTTGTTTTACCCTAGTTGCAACACAACCATCGATTCGCAACTAGGCCCTTTTTTGTCGCAGTTGCAAGTCGATCATCAATTTGCAACTGGGCCTGACCCTTCATCTCATTTGCAAGTTTACATTGACATACAACTAGGTTTTTGATCTTTTTTTGCCATAGTTGCGGGTCCACCCATGACTCGCAACTGGCCCCGGCCCTTTTTTGTGTTCAAGTTACAAGTTCATCATTAACATGCAACTCAGTGCATGATCCTTTTTTGCCCCAGTTGCAAGTCCACCCATGACTCGCAACTGGGTCCGACATTTTTTGATCCAATTGCAAGTCCACTATCGACTTGGAACTGGTCGATGTTTGTTTGTTTCGTATCTTTTTATTGGCCTGTTTGGCTTCACTTTTGTTGGCCCATTATGGCGGCGCGCTGACAACCTGTTTCTAAGCATTGTTTCTAGGACGCGACGTAGATTGGAAGAGACGAGAAAAGGGAAGCTCTATCACGGTCGTTACCTTCCCGGTTCATTTCGACATTGTCTCCCATTTCTTTTTAAGTTTTATCAAGACGAGATTTAGCAATGTTTTCACCGAAGTTGTTGTTTGTTGGATCTTGTTGCTGTAATTTTCATGCAAACTCTTGGTCTTGCGTCGTCGGCCGATGTATTTCCTATGTCGCCTTGTTCCCATTTTGTTCATTTGTCGGCCTGTTGTACGTATGTTATTTTGTCAATCATTTTTCTGCTTGCATTCTTGTGTGCCCATTTTATCTAGCATGTGTTGTAGAATTCGAAGAGAAAGGTTGTGTCACTTGTTCAAGTTGAAAGTCGACCCTCGACTCATAACTAAGCTCATAATTTGTTTTTCATCTCAATTGCAAGTCCACCCACGGCTCGTAACTCGACGCATAATTTGTAGTTGTCCTCATTGCAAGTCCACGTTGTACTCGCAATTGGTATAGTAGTTTTGTGTACCTGTTCCAGTCGCAAGTCAACGCTTGACTCGCAACAGGAGCCATAGTTTTTTTTTATCGGAGTTGCAAGCCCATCATTGATTCGAAAGTGGGCTTGTTGTTTGATTTTCATCCCAGTTGCAAGTCCATCCTCGACTTGTAACTCAACATGTAGTTTATAGTTGTCCTACTTGCAAGTGCACCCTCTGCTCGCAACCGGTGTCTCAGTTTTGTGTAGTTGTTCCAGTCGCTAGTGCACCCTTGACTTGCAACTACGCCTGTAATTTGTTTCATCATAGCTCCAAGCCCACCCTTGACTCACAACTAGGCCTGTATTTTGTCTTTTATCTCATATGCAAGTTCACTCTTGACTCCTAACTGGGCACGTAGTTATTTCATTCTAATTGCAAGTCGACTCTTGACTCGCAACTAGGCTTGTAATTTTGTACTTGTCCTAGGTGCAAGTCCACCCTCGACACGCAACTGGGCTCGTAGTTGTCCGAGTTGCAAGCCCACCCTCGACTTGCAACTAGAGCATATGTTTTGTATGTCACTGTGACGCCCCCGATTTGACTGTACACTAATCATGCACGCAAATGTGTACGATCAAGATCAGGGACTCACGGGAAGATATCACAACACAACTCTACAACATAAATAAGTCATACAAGCATCATAATACAAGCCAGGGGCCTCGAGGGCTCGAATACAATTGCTCGATCATAGACGAGTCAGCGGAAGCAACAATATCTGAGTACAGACTTAAGTTAAACAAGTTTGCCTTAAGAAGGCTAGCACAAAAGTAGCAACGATCGAAAAGGCAAGGCCTCCTGCCTGGGACCTCCTAACTACTCCTCGAAGCCGAACTCCATGTAGAATCATCCTCGGGATCTCTAGCTCCTGGACTCCAGCATCTGGTTGCGACAATCCGGTATAGAAAGGGGAAAAGAGGGAGAAAAGCAACCGTGAGTACTCATCCAAAGTACTCGCAAGCAAGGAGCTACACTACATATGCATGGGTATATGTGTAAAGGGGCATATCAGTGGACTGAACTGCAGAATGCCAGAATAAGAGGGGGGTAGCTAATCCTGTCGATGACTACGCTTCTGGCCATCTCCATCTTGCAGCATGTAGAAGAGAGTAGATTGAAGTCCTCCAAGTAGCATCGTATAGCATAATCCTACCCGGCGATCCCCTCCTCGTCGCCCTGTTAGAGAGCGATCACCGGGTCATATCTGGCACTTGGAAGGGTGTGTTTTATTAAGTATCCAGTTCTAGTTGTCATAAGGTCAAGGTACAACTCCGGCTCGTCCTTTTACCGAGAGACACGGCTATTCGAATAGATAAACTTCCCTGCAGGGGTGCACCACATAACCCAACACGCTCGATCCCATTTGGCCGGACACACTTTTCTGGGTCATGCCCGGCCTCGTAAGATCAACGCGTCGCAGCCCCACCTAGGCTCAACCGAGAGGTCAACACGCCGGTCTAACCCTATGCGCGCAGGAGTATGGGCCCATCGCCCTATGCACACCTGCACGTTGCGAGGGCGGCCGGAAGCAGACCTAGCCTAGTGGCGTTCTAGTCCAATCTGGCGCGCGCCGCTCCGTCGGTGACGTAAAAAAGAGCTTCGGCTGATACCACGACGCCGGGATACCCATAACTACTCCCGCGTAGATGGCTAGTGCGTATAGACCAAATGGCCAGACTCAGATCAAATACCAAGATCTCGTTAAGCGTTTTAAGTATCCGCGAATGCCGACCAGGGCCAGGCCCACCTCTCACCTAGGCGGTCTCAACCTGCCCTGTCGCTCCGCCACAAAGATCCACTTGCGGGTACTCCTACGAGCCGACCCGACTTTAGTCATCACATGTGTCATGTGTATAGTATATAAGTATATACCCGTGATCACCGCCCAGGTGATCACGGCCCGATAGTATAGCACACCAGACGGACAAGAATGTAGGGCCACTGATGGAAAACTAGCATCCTATACTAAGCATGTAGGATTGCAGGTAAAGGTAACAACAGTAGTAGCAAGGATAGGCTATGCATCAGAATAGGATATCGGAAAGCAGTAACATGCTACACTACTCTAATGCAAGCAGTATAGAGAAGAATAGGCGATATCTGGTGATCAAGGGGGGGGGGGCTTGCCTGGTTGCTCTGGCAAGTAGGAGGGGTCGTCACTGACGTAGTCGACCACAGGGGCATCAACATCGTCACGGGGTCTACCGAAGAGAAGTGGGGGGGAGAAATAGTAAATACATAGCAAGCAAGTGATAAACAGGACAACAGGCAGAGCTAGACGTGTTCTAATGCGGTATGAGGTGATACCGGTGAAGGGGGGAAACATCCGGGAAAGTATCCCCGGTGTTTCACGTTTTCGGACAGATGAACCGGAGGGCAAATTTTGCAGGTTCACTATGCTAGGGACGCGTGGCGGACGAACGGATTGCGTATTCGGATTCGTCTCGTCGTTCTGAGCAACTTTCATGTACAAAGTTTTTCCATCCGAGCTACGGTTTATTTTATATTAATTTTAAAAGATTTAAATCATTTTAGGATTTATTTAATTATTTAAATTCAACATTATCCAGAACAGTGCATGCTGACGTCAGCATGACGACAGCAGTCAACAGAGGCGTTGACTAGCCAACTGACATGTGGGTCCTGTTCGTCATTGACTGTTTAGTCTAATTAGGGTTTAGTTAAACTAACTAGTTAATTAGATTAATTAAACAGGATTAATTAACTTAATTCATTAATTAATTAATTATTTTTATTATTATTATTTTTAAATTCTTTTTTTTAACATTTTGGATTGGGGCCCCATTGTCATAGGGCCACTGGGCCTTAGCGGGCGCGGGCGGCGGGCACTGCCCAAGCGGGCGCGGGCGGGCGCCCGACCGATGGCCTCGCGCGTGGACAACGGGGAGGAGGCACGGGAGCCGTGGCCCGGGCACGACCACCGGCCACCGCTGGGGCTCCGGCACGGTGGAGGGAGCCGCAGGAGTAGGGCCGCGGCCAAGTGCAGAGGAGGGGGGCGCTTGCGGGGGAGCAGGGGAACGGAGGCGAGGGCGCCGTCGACGTGGCGAGCGGCGAGCGGTGGTGCTCGCGCGGGGACAGAGGGGAGAGGGAACCGGCGCGGGAGTGAGGCAATGGTGCGGGGTGAGGCCACGGTGAGCGCGGGCCGCCGTGAGCGCGGCCGGGGCGCGTCTTGAGGCCGGACGGGGCAGGTGCGGGCGGAGGCGTCGAGGGCGCACGCTGGAGCAGCCGCAAGCAACGGCGGCCGGAGTTGCAGACGACGCGGGAGCGCGGGGGGGGGGGGCGCGGGTGGCGAGGCTGCGTGGGGCGGAGCGGAGCACGGTCGCGCGGCAGGGAGAGAGGAGGTCGGGGCCTCACCGCAGGTTGTAGGGAACGGGGCAGTGTTTGCTGGGGAGGATGACGGCGACGACGAGCGTGGCGGAGACGGGATGCAGGCCGGCGAGGGAGCGCTCTGGCGAGGACGGCGTCGTGGTGGTGGCGACGTAGCTCGAGGGGGGGCCAGCGGGGAAGAAGCGATGGGGCGGCGCCGGCGAGGTCCAGCGAGCGCCTGGCGTCGCCGGGGCGGCGGGGTAGGTAGCGGGGCGCCGCGGTCGTTGCCCCGATCCAGATGGGATCGGGGAGTGGGGGAGCGAGGGAGTGGGGGGTGGGGTTAGGGTTTCTGTCGGGGTGGGGATAAGGGGAGTGGGGTGGCCGGTTGGGCCTGGTGGGCCGGTCGGGTGGCCGTGCGGCCTGGAGGCCTGCTGGGCCGGTTGGTCCAGCGTGGTGGGGGGGGTTTGTTTCCTTTTTCTTTTTTATTTATCTTTTCTTTTTTGGTTCTATTTAATTTTGTTTTATAAATTATAAATATTGCACTATAATTAGTGGTTTAAAATATGTCACTACCACAAAAGTTTGGCAACTTTAATTAAATTAGTTAGAATATTTTTCTATTAAAAAGGTATTTAAATAATAGTTTAAGCCTCTGATTTAATTGCTTTAGTGTATTCAAATTCTTTATAAAAAATGATTTCTCCAACAATATTACTTATGAATTATTTGTCATAGT
The DNA here is from genome assembly GCF_018294505.1 of Triticum aestivum. Classification (NCBI taxonomy): domain Eukaryota; kingdom Viridiplantae; phylum Streptophyta; class Magnoliopsida; order Poales; family Poaceae; genus Triticum; species Triticum aestivum. The sequence goes on from NC_057814.1 coordinate 559,150,804, forward strand.
TTGTACTTTTTAGTTTTGATTTTTGAAAACTTTAAATTTTGACTTTGATTTAAATTTGAATATGAACCGGCTTTGACTCGAGTGAGATTAGCAACAGTAATGATGGTGACCTGGCATCATTAGCAGGGGATTACTGTAGCTTAATTATCCGGGCGTCACAATTCTCCTCCACTACAAGAAATCTCGTCCCGAGATTTAAGAGGTAGAGCAAGGGGGAAAGGTCTGGTTACGATATTCTAATGAATCTTCTCGGTCTTGGGTGCCCTTCTCGAAAAAGTTGAATCCTATTGTTGATGTCTTCATTTCTCTGCTTTAGGTCATCATGATGAAGTCTTCATCCTTTCTTCTGGGGTCTCATCGTACTTATGAAAAATAAATGATAAGGGGTATCTTCAGAAGAATTGACCTCTACAAGGTCACGTATCTGGTAGAGAACATCAGGCAGGGTGGCGAATAGTAACTCTCGAATTGAAACTTAAGAAATTATCGAGAGCAAGGTAAGGAGGTGCAAAATAGAAGTTTCAAGCGCTTAGACAATCGCTCGTTGCCTAAAACGAAGTGTGAAAGGGGTTCAGAGCAATGGGAATGAGTATTGCGTCTGATACCATAATAGATCACTAGGCAGGTGGCCCGTGAATTACATACGAAGTCAAGCGCGAGGAATAACTTTGACAATAGGTTGTACAGGAGAGTCAGGTTTCGATCCTGTGGAACTGTGGGTTATGGGCCCACCATGTGGGTTTAAAGTAGGAAAGGCGCTGACATCTTGCACGGTTATGCTAGCAAGGCATGGCAGGGAATAGCCTGTCGGTTATGTCGGCAACAACGTCAGTACCAAGGGCGAGGGACGAAAAGAACCATTTTCCTACTCGTTGAAACGAGGCGGACCAAAAGGCAAGGTTCTCGTCCATCGGTGGCTACCGGAATGTCATCAACAATAGTATTAGGGTCTTGCTGACAGAGTGGTACAACAAGGTGCTTCCCTAAGCAGGAGAATATTACTGCTTAGATCATATAGAACTCAAGAAGGGTTAAACAAAAGAATGGAAAGGAAAATATCATTATCAGATTAAACAGAACAATGGAAAGGAAAATGTGTTTAAACACATATTTCAAGGGTTTATTCTTCCCAAGGGTAAGTAGAGCATGATATCCATGTCGGGATATAACGTAGAAAACCCTTTAGGAAAGAGGAGAGAAATTTCATGCCATTACCCATACAACGGTGTTTGGATAATTGAGCAGGAAACAATTAGCTTTGGGCTTCAAATGTTTTTATCAAAGATCGGAGTACCACAGACATGCTTCGAGATAGCATTGACATGGTCAATAGGTAAGATCAGGCCATGGATACACAAAGGATCCATCAGGAACAACTTATAGAGTAAGTCTTACAATTTCCTCATGGAAGAATAGCTAACCTTGCTAAAAAGGAAAACTTATAACAATAGGTCCTCCCGCCAGGTGTGCTGGGTATCATCACCTTACTGGGTCATAATAGACCAATGTTATAACTCTTGGAATTACGTTCCAACCATCATTTCTGACCGAGATTCAGATCTGATTGGTGTCAGGATAACTCAGACTCAGGATGCCTGAGGAGAAAGGTGCAACACAAATTGTCGAAACGACATCGAAGATTCTCGGGAGATGAACTATGGAAGCGAGTTCCGAACAAGGGTTCATAATGAAATCAAGGAGAGGTGAGGAGGTGACTGATTGACTCAGCGACAATCCATTGAGATTTCCAAAAGATGGATTCCCACAACTATGTGAACAAGGAGATAGCATTAGCTAGATCGAATGACTTAATGATGTATGCTCGAGGAAAACATACACAATTAAACATTGGTCGAAAGGTGCACCCGAATATGGGCTTAGGTAGCATGATCAAGGTTAGAATGGTGATTCGATAACCAATACACAAGGAATGGACTATCGTTCATTAACTTACAAGCAATAGGGTTGCTGGAAGTTTTGAATTTTACACATCACAGTTCATTTGTGGGTACTTTGGTTAAAATCAACATGGGGACCAAGAACTGAATGTAGACGGCAAGATGTATTACTATATCAAGAATTCTAAAGAGGTGGTGAAATTCTCACGACATTCTTGATATAAAATTTGGTAATACTCCAAAGTAAAGAGGAACAAATGCTGGATAGCAAGGATCTCAAGGTATAACACATAACACGAACAAGTTTGTGTTGGAGGGAAGGCAGTAAAGTGGCCGATGATAACACAAATCATCAAGGGAAAGGATGGTCTTTCTCATCATGAATTCAATCGATATTCCGGAAGGACTCAGAGTGCTCATGATGATCACGACACATTTGTCGAGAGATTCCATGAAGATGCAATCACTCGGCGATGACATCAAGTCAAAGGAATGATGAAGCGAAAGGTTATTGGAACCCTGGGTACGACACAAACTCGGAATCAAGCTTGTTGTTCAAGGCGAAATGATATGACGAGGAAAGTCGGCGTAAGCTTAGCTCATCGTCGAAAATCGTGCTTCGGAAAGAAGGACCAGATAACACAGTTAAAAAGTTGCATGATAATGATATAGCCAAACAGGCTAGGGATGGCGTGATCGGGTACAAACTCATACTTAAAGAAGAATACTAAGAGTTGTTGAACCGTAGTGCGGACTCGGTTCAGTTATCGGTGTCTTTGCGTGATTAATAACTCAGGGCCCGTGGAAAATTGGAATCAGTGAGAATGTAGCACTTGATGAAGAACTCATAAGAATTTATGCAGTTCCATGTTAATCTCGAGATACCAGGGGGTGATACTCGACGACAGATCAAGGTAGAGGTTGGACTAGGGTATTGCCCTGCAGAAGACAAGTGCTCAACTTGTACGAGAAATGGTATTTAAAGAAGAACATGGTCGGAACCACGATTGCAAAAGGCCAGATCCCAGATATAAGATGAACTTATACCAAGGGAATAATTAATTTAAGAGAAGCTTTTAATGATACGATCTACATCATGTCCATGGGCATGAACACAAAGTTCAAGGTCGACTCCCACTTCTTCAATGCATAACCTTCCATTCGCCTCTCGTATTTTGATAATGACATTAGTTGTCGAAAGTTTTACCTGGTGCAATACCAGATAAGTATGTCCCGCGAAATCTTTCGGGTTTGCACAGATTAAGGAAGGCATAGGTTCAACCCATCGGGGCATCGTAGAAAGATATACTACAAACTTCAGGAGTAAATAACACAAGCTCAAAAGTAGAGCATGGTTGACAAAGCAGAGGATACAATTTACCAAAGGCATTATGTATCCGAGGAAAAGCTCACCAGCTTATTTAATATGGAGGACATTGTCGGATAAAATCTGACAAAAGGGTCTGGTGGTCCACAAGGGATCTGATGTGAGCATCAGTACTCTACCAGAGGAAGAAGAATGCAAGGAGATCAGACTATAGAAACAACTGACTAACTCACAAGCTCAAATGCAAAGGAATTATGAATTCCAAGACAAGGGATCAGAAGCAATGCTCTGATTAGGGATGGATAAGTTGAATAGCCTTAGGGGTACAATCGATGACGATTTGATTGGTCGAGATCCAGCCCATGTTAAAGATGTCTGAGCCGGAAGGATGAATTCTAGGATCTGATTGAGGATTGCGAGCATTCGCAACATATTGAATCAATGGACTCAAAAAGATAATGACAAAGGGTGCCAATAAGATTTCGAGACTTATGGGATTAATCATAATGCTAGTAAGCAAGAATTTCAAGTGCAACAGGCTACTGAGGATTTTCGGAAGATCGAATGGTACTTTGAACACTTTTGTGAAATACTTGAATCAACTGGGGATGAGAGGATACTCGGTAAGTGCGAGAATTATCCGTAGGGGTATTCAGGTGACAAAGAACAGCAAGGCAGTAAGCTCAAAGGATTCTCGTAACAACAGAGGGAATTACGGGGTATCTTGTAGTAACAAGATCAACCGGGAAACATTGTATGAATAGCGAGTATACGTGGTTATCCATAGGAGTTTACCGATGAAAGGGAATTGCAAAAGCGATGAACACAAGTTCTCGGGTTATCAGCGGGGAGTATCTTCAGGGTCATCACGTGCAGCAGACGATCATCAGTAATAAGGGGCTCTCCGGGTGAAAGTGATAATGAGATCCTAATGTTAGATTTAGCAAAATTCATTTAACCCGAATAGAAGAGATGTCAGAGTCCCAGAGTATAGGTTGAGGAATAAAAGATCCTACTACCACCCAATGGCGACATGGGCCCGTAAGCCACACAGCCATGTTAGTAAAACAGTTTTCACTGACTAGACTCGACTTCGGACAAGGAGTTGGAAAGGGGGATTCCTACATGCAGTCGGCTCTGATACCAACTTGTGACGTCCCCGATTTGACCGTACACTAATCATGCACGCAAATGTGTACGATCAAGATCAGGGACTCACGGGAAGATATCACAACACAACTCTACAACATAAATAAGTCATACAAGCATCATAATACAAGCCAGGGGCCTCGAGGGCTCGAATACAATTGCTCGATCATAGACGAGTCAGCGGAAGCAACAATATCTGAGTACAGACTTAAGTTAAACAAGTTTTCCTTAAGAAGGCTAGCACAAAAGTAGCAACGATCGAAAAGGCAAGGCCTCCTGCCTGGGACCTCCTAACTACTCCTCGAAGCCGAACTCCATGTAGAATCATCCTCGGGATCTCTAGCTCCTGGACTCCAGCATCTGGTTGCGACAATCAGGTATAGAAAGGGGAAAAGAGGGAGAAAAGCAACCGTGAGTACTCATCCAAAGTACTCGCAAGCAAGGAGCTACACTACATATGCATGGGTATATGTGTAAAGGGGCATATCAGTGGACTGAACTGCAGAATGCCAGAATAAGAGGGGGATAGCTAATCCTGTCGAAGACTACGCTTCTGGCCATCTCCATCTTGCAGCATGTAGAAGAGAGTAGATTGAAGTCCTCCAAGTAGCATCGTATAGCATAATCCTACCCGGCGATCCCCTCCTCGTCGCCCTGTTAGAGAGCGATCACCGGGTCATATCTGGCACTTGGAAGGGTGTGTTTTATTAAGTATCCAGTTCTAGTTGTCATAAGGTCAAGGTACAACTCCGGCTCGTCCTTTTACCGAGAGACACGGCTATTCGAATAGATAAACTTCCCTGCAGGGGTGCACCACATAACCCAACACGCTCGATCCCATTTGGCCGGACACACTTTTCTGGGTCATGCCCGGCCTCGTAAGATCAACGCGTCGCAGCCCCACCTAGGCTCAACCGAGAGGTCAACACGCCGGTCTAACCCTATGCGCGCAGGGGTCTGGGCCCATCACCCTATGCACACCTGCACGTTGCGAGGGCGGCCGGAAGCAGACCTAGCCTAGTGGCGTTCCAGTCCAATCCAGCGCGCGCCGCTCCGTCGCTGACGTAAAAAAGAGCTTCGGCTGAACCACGACGCCGGGATACCCATAACTACTCCCACGTAGATGGCTAGTGCGTATAGACCAAATGGCCAGACTCAGATCAAATACCAAGATCTCGTTAAGCGTGTTAAGTATCCGCGAACGCCGACCAGGGCCAGGCCCACCCCTCACCTAGGCGGTCTCAACCTTCCCTGTCGCTCCGCCACAAAGATCCACTTGCGGGTAGTCCTACGAGCCGACCCGACTTTAGTCATCACATGTGTCATGTGTATAGTATATAAGTATATACCCGTGATCACCGCCCAGGTGATCACGGCCCGATAGTATAGCACAACAGACGGACAAGAATGTAGGGCCACTGATGGAAAACTAGCATCCTATACTAAGCATGTAGGATTGCAGGTAAAGGTAACAACAGTAGTAGCAAGGATAGGCTATGCATTAGAATAGGATATCGGAAAGCAGTAACATGCTACACTACTCTAATGCAAGCAGTATAGAGAAGAATAGGCGATATCTGGTGATCAAGGGGGGGGGTTTGCCTGGTTGCTCTGGCAAGTAGGAGGGGTCGTCAGTGACGTAGTCGACCACAGGGGCATCAGCATCGTCACGGGGTCTACCGAAGAGAAGAGGGGGGGGGGAGAAACAGTAAATACATAGCAAGCAAGTGCATAACAGGACAACAGGCAGAGCTAGACGTGTTCTAACGCGGTATGAGGTGATACCGGTGAAGGGGGGAAACATCCGGGAAAGTATCCCCGGTGTTTCACGTTTTCGGACAAATGAACCAGAGGGGAAATGTTGCAAGTTCACTATGCTAGGGACGCGTGGCGGACGAACGGACTGCGTATTCGGATTCGTCTCGTCGTTCTGAGCAACTTTCATGTACAAAGTTTTTCCATCCGAGCTACGGTTTATTTTATATTAATTTTAAAAGATTTAAATCATTTTTAGGATTTATTTAATTATTTAAATTCAACATTATCCAGAACAGTGCATGCTGACGTCAGCATGACGTCAGCAGTCAACAGAGGCGTTGACTAGCCAACTGACATGTGGGTCCCGTTCGTCATTGACTGTTTAGTCTAATTAGGGTTTAGTTAAACTAACTAGTTAATTAGATTAATTAAACAGGATTAATTAACTTAATTAATTAATTAATTAATTATTTTTATTATTATTATTTTTAAATTCTTTTTTTAACGTTTTGGAATGGGGCCCCATTGTCATAGGGCCACTGGGCCTTAGCGGGCGCGGGCGGCGGGCACTGCCCAAGCGGGCACGGGCGGGCGCCCGACCGATGGCCTCGCCCGTGGACAACGGGGAGGAGGCATGGGAGCCGTGGCCCGGGCACGACCACCGGCCACCGCTGGGGCTCTGGCGCGGTGGAGGGAGCCGCAGGAGCAGGGCCGCGGCCAAGTTCAGAGCAGGGGGGGGCTTGCGGGGGAGCAGGGGGGAACGGAGGCGAGGGCGCCGTCGACGGGGCGAGCGGCGAGCGGTGGTGCTCGCGCGGGGATAGAGGGGAGAGGGAACCGGCGCGGGAGTGAGGCAATGGTGCGGGGCGAGGCCACGGTGAGCGCGGGCCGCCGTGAGCGCGGCCGGGGCGCGTCTTGAGGCCGGACGGGGCAGGTGCGGGCGGAGGCATCGAGGGCGCGCGCTGGAGCAGCCGCAAGCAACGGCGGCCAGAGTTGCAGACGACGCGGGAGCGCGGGGGGGGGGAGGGCGCGGGTGGCGAGGCTGCGTGGGGCGGAGCGGAGCACGGTCGCGCGGCAGGGAGAGAGGAGGTCGGGGCCTCACCGCAGGTTGTAGGGAACGGGGCAGTGTTTGCTGGGGAGGATGACGGCGACGACGAGCGTGGCGGAGACGGGATGCAGGCCGGCGAGGGAGCGCTCTGGCGAGGACGGCGTCGTGGTGGTGGCGACGTAGCTCGAGGGGGGGCCAGCGGGGAAGAAGCGATGGGGCGGCGCCGGCGAGGTCCAGCGAGCGCCTGGCGTCGCCGGGGCGGCGGGGTAGGTAGCGGGGCGCCGCGGTCGTTGCCCGATCCAGATGGGATCGGGGAGTGGGGGAGCGAGGGAGTGGGGAGGTGGGGTTAGGGTTTCTGTCGGGGTGGGGATAAGGGGAATGGGGTGGCCGGTTGGGCCTGGTGGGCCGGTCGGGTGGCCGTGCGGCCTGGAGGCCTGCTGGGCCGGTTGGTCCAGCGTGGTGGGGGGGTTGTTTCCTTTTTCTTTTTTTATTTATCTTTTCTTTTTTTTGGTTCTATTTAATTTTGTTTTATAAATTATAAATATTGCACTATAATTAGTGGTTTAAAATATGTCACTACCACAAAAGTTTGGCAACTTTAATTAAATTAGTTAGAATATTTTTCTATTAAAAAGGTATTTAAATAATAGTTTAAGCCTCTGATTTAATTGCTTTAGTGTATTCAAATTCTTTATAAAAAAATGATTTCTCCAACAATATTACTTATGAATTATTTGTCATAGTTTGTACTTTTTAGTTTTGATTTTTGAAAACTTTAAATTTTGACTTTGATTTAAATCTGAATATGAACCGGCTTTGACTCGAGTGAGATTAGCAACAGTAGTGATGGTGACCTGGCATCATTAGCAGGGGATTATTGTAGCTTAATTATCCGGGCGTCACAGTCACCTCAGTTGCAAGTCCACTCTTAAGTCGCAACTAGGCACATAGCTTGTTTCAGCTCAGTTGTAAGTCAATCCTTGACTCGCAATTGGACTCGTGGTTTTGTAGTTAACCCACTTACAAGTCCATCCTTTCCTCGCAACTGGACTCGTACTTGTCTGAGTTGCAAGCCCACCCCTCCTCAACAAGCAGTTGGGGGCCCGACCAATTTTTTGTCTCAATTGCAAGTCTATCCTTGACATGCAACTAGTGTCGACCCATTTTTGGCTCAGTTACATCTCCACTCTCGACACGGAATCGAGCATAAGGCGGCCCCTTTTTGTCTTAGTTGCAATTCCAGCCTCAATACGCAACGGGGGGGGGCGACATATTCTTATTACATTTTCAAATTTATCCCCAAAACGCAACCGGGGGTGGCGTTTTATCCTAGTTGCAACTCCATCCTCGATATACAACCGAGGGCCATATTTTTGTCCCAGTTGCAAGTCCATCATCAACACGTAATTGGACCCAACCCATTTTGCTCGATGTCACAAGTCAACCCTCGACACGTGACTGGAGGTGGAGGCGATCCCTTTTTTCTCAGTTGCAAGTCCATCCTACATACGCAATTGGGGGTCCGACCCATTTTTGTCCTAGTTGCAAGTCTATCCTTCATACGCAATTGGCCCCGAACCATTTTGTCCTAGTTGCAAATCCAACCTCGAAGCAACTAGGGGTGGCTTTTTGTCCGAGTTGCAACTCCACTCTCGATACGCAACTGAGGGCCCTAATCATTTTGCCTTAATTGCAAGTGCATGCTCGACACACAATTAGACCTGACCCATTTTTGTCCCGGTTGAAAGTCCACAGTGACATGCGACGATCCCTTTTTGTCTTAGTTGCAACTCCACCCACGAGATGCAACTGGGGGCCTGATCCATTTTTGTCCCAGTTGCAACTCAATCCTCGACTTGCAACCCGGCCCATTCTCGTCCCAGTTGTAAGTTCACCCTTGACACGCAACTGGGGGTGGGGACGGTCCCTTTTTGTCCAAGTTGCAAGTTCACCCTTGATATGCAACTGGTGGGCTTGACAAATTTTTGTCGCAGTTGCAAGTCCATCCTCTTTGTTTTTCTTTTTTCCTTTCAATTTTTACTTTTTTTATTTTTGATTTTAAAACTCATGATTTTTTAATGCCAGTTGCACGACCATCATTGAACATGCAAGTAGAAGTGTCTTCCTCACCTTTCAACTTCATGTGTCGCCCCTGCCCCGCAACTGCGTGTCTTCAACATAAGTGCAACAAGCATGTCTTTATCATTTTTTTAATACATGATTATAAATTTTTACGTGTGTTCGTAACACTCTTTCCAAATACACGTTGTGCCTTTTTTGTATATATATGGAATTTTTATACACTCTAATTTTTTTCAAATGCATGATTAATTGTTTTTCCAATATATGTTTTTGAACATTTTTTCCATTATCTGTTAAACATTTTTCAAATAAACATTGAACATTCGTGTGAATAATATGAAACATTTTTTATACTACACAAACATTTTTTACATTTGTATAAACATTTTAACTGTCACGTACATATCTATTTTAACTGTCATGTACATTTTTTTAACTGTCACGTACATATTTTTGAATGGTAGGAAACATTCTTTTTGAATTAAACAAAGATGTTTATGCTGTATAACATTTTTCTCTAAAATTTCACATACATTTTTTGAAACGCATGAGCATTTATTAAATGTCACAAACATTTTTTGGGAATGTCATCAACATTTGTTTAAATTATGCTAACAAAAAATTTACACCGTGTTAACAATTTTCGAATTTGTGGTGAACATTTTTAAAACATGTGGACATTTTTATAAAAGTTAAATGAACATAAAAAAGTAATGTTTTCATGAATCTCTAAACTATACACGAAATGGTTTCTACAAGAAACAACATTCTTCTGAAAAGGACGAGACATCAAACGGACAAAAGAAAAGAAAAAGACAAGAACGAAGGACAGCCTAGCTTAACTGAATGAAGCTACGTAAACTGAAGTGAACCTAAACTAAACTGAACGGAGGCCCAAGACACTCGCGAGGTGAGCTTCCGCCTCGCTGCAAGCACCCGCCCAACCGCAAAAAGGAAAAACACAAAGGAAAGAAAAAACAAAGAAAAAAACTGATAAAAATCAACTTAGATGTGACAAGGGTGGTTTGTCAGCAAGTGGGGACAGATTAGAGGGTGAGGTATTATCTCACATCTAGATGTGTCATAAACAGACCCTTTATTTATACGTCGTTCAAGTAAAGATGGAAGGGGTTTTTCTTACCTTGTGTGGTAAAAAAAGAGAAGGAAATAAGCTTCGCCCACTCCTATCGGCAGTGGTTACCGCTTCGTTCGCTGCTCCTGGAACCGCTTCAAAGCGGTGATCGGGAGGCGATTCTTGCCTTCTTCTCTCGACACCGGCAATGCCGTGGGTCGTCGTACTCTCCGTCTGCCGCCCCGGTGGTGGGAGCGGGCTTTAAGAGGTGTTGTATCAATGGTGGAGACAGCGCCATGTCGAAATAAATCTGCTTCCACTCTTCTCTCATCTCGGTGGCACTCTAATGGGTAGCGCCGGGGAACAGGTGGCTTGGTCATCTCGTCGATCTTCAGATCTGGTGAGATTTGTGTTTGATGGTCGGCACACGACACTCTCCCAGGTGGTGTTGGTGTCAACCGTCTCGGTTGTGTTTGGTGTCTTGCAATGGGGTGCGTGGATGGCGGCAAGCAGAGGTGTTCCTCTTCTTCGATCACATCGGATGAGGTTGACGACGCTGGGATCTAGCGGACACGGGGAAGAACCCCAGCCGACGTGCCACAAAGCCTCGGTTCCATCGTTTGCAGCGGTCCGCTTCATCGGCTCGAAAAGCACCATCGTATGCGAAGGTGCTCCTCCAGATCGGCCTATGATGGCAGTTCCCTTCTTTCTTTTGCGTTGCCTCGGTGGCGATGGAGGACGATGTTGGGCGACGTTTCGGTGTGACACAAGATTCTATTGCAGTGAAATTTTAGTTTTACTTATGTCTCTTGTAATGACCACATGTATATTATTTGTAATCTGTTTGTTTAATCAAATATATCTAGTTATTTCAAAAAAAAGAAGGAAATAAGTAAGTAAAGTGTTTCTAGTCGGGCGCCGGCTGAAACTTCAGCCGTTCTATCTAGGACGACTGAACGTTCCCTTTTTTTTCTTCCCCGCAAAAAAAAACGCTCCCTTTTTCACCTGGCCCACACAGCGCCCCACTTCCTCTCCCTCATCTTCTTCCTCATGCATCGTTCCTGCTAGTGGCAAGGGCGAAGTGGCGCTTCCTTGCAGACCGGGGTTCGACACCCGTCGGGAGCAAATTTCTGCGATCTCATCTGGGTGGGCTCCTTCTATAAAAAATGACATGAGTGCTAGTGTCCATGGATTTCTTTTTTTAATCCTCTCGCGCGCGCCGTGGTCATGTACGCACCGCCCTGGACCACCACCTCCTCCTCCCCTTCGCCCATCCTCTCTCTCACCCCTCCTCCCCCCTCTCCCTCACCCTTTCTCCCCGGACGGACAAGCTGCAACCATGGGAACCGGCGTTGTTGGAACCAGCCATCATTTTTGCTAGAACCAGCTTGGAAACGAAATGGTTGATGAATCGGTGGTGGAAACTGGGGTGGGAGGCCACGTTGACCCCACCTCCGCCGACAGTGGTGCTGCTAAGTAGCTCGTGATCTCCTCTTCCATGAGATAGTACAACAACGAGAAGGACCCAGCGCCACTGTCGGCGGAGGTGGGGTCAACGTGGCCTCCGGCGAAGACATGGGCGGGGGCAACCACGTGATCGAAGATGTTGACAGGACATGGGCGGGGCGGCGGCCGACGACGCGCTGGCAGGATGCAGGGATTGGCCCAGATGCGGCGATAGACAAGAGGCTGAGGCGGCCATGTGCCGTTGAGTAGACAACATACAGGCTGGGGCTGGTCGTGTTGTAGGGCTGCCTCGTGAGGTCTGGGCTTGGCATCGTGGAGAGAGAGAGAAGGGCTCTAGGCCATCGCGTGGTTCGACGTAAAATTTTGATCGGGTGAAAATAAACCGGCTGGGACATGGTTTCAGGTAGGAAAAATCGTTGGTGGGGGCTGGCGACGTGGATCGATCGAGAGGGGAGGGGGAGTTAGGGAACGAATGGACGATGTACGAACTCCCCCTTTAGAAGTCTGGAGGAGAAAGGGAACAAATGGCACACGTTGTTCATTTTCCACAGCTCAAAAAATCTCTCTTCTCATGTACACATTCACATTGCTCCTTCTCAACCCCCTGATTTCGATCTACTTTTTTTTCAATGCCATTTGGATGCAGATCGAAACGTGCCCTTCGAAGATGGTACGCGGATGAGGTAATTGCTAGCCTCTGCTTCGAGATTTCCTAGAAAGTAACTACGGCTAGTTCTTTCTTGATCTCGATGCCAAAGAGGATACCAACAGTTCAAACTTCCTTTAGCTTGCGATGGTACAGTCCATCGTAAATGAATGGAAACCACTGCTTAGGGTTATGTTTGATGGACTAGGCATGGATGGGTTTTTATAACTCGAGCATGCTAGGAAACACCAATAAAATTATTTTCCATATTTCTTAATAGATCTAGAAACAATATTGATGGACATGAAGGATGGTGTGTTCATAGAGATCAACAAGAGGGGGCGATATAAAAGGGATAAGGCTTAGAGCTAGGGAAAAAGTAGACATCGTTGCATTGCCGGAGATCACAACCTGCAGGAAAGCACCACGAGCAATCTGATCTCTACAAGCATACCATCCCCATGTCCATCAACCATTACTAGCGGATCAATCAATGATGTGAGGGGCATGGAGCACACTCAGCTTACACAACCCATACATCCACAATTCATCAAACACAAGCAGTGAATTCCAATCACTTGAAATGGACCGCCCTGTTATGACGCTAAAGGAAGTCTGGAACAACGACGACGACCACCAGCACCACCACAACAATGTTTATGTTTTCCCACTATTCATTCTTTGTTGTATTTATCATCCTCATTGGTGATTTTACTACATTCCTTGTTTATTGTTTTCACCATCTTCATTGGTGATTTGAGAGTTCAATCCCTTTTTGACATTAAATTACTCTTGTCCTGGAGTCAAGAGAAAAAAATTATTGCACACAACAATATGGAGTTCAACAGTCATGGATTCTTGGAAAATATACCATTGTGGCGCAAATCTTTTGTTAGATGTTAACTTGTTTGTCTCTCTCTGTATGGATTCTAAATATGCACCCCTTTATACATGTGTTTTCTGAATTTGTGTGTGTCATCCTTGCGTACGGGCTATGCTAATCTTTATCGTTTCAATTTTATCGGATGTCCCCGAAGGGACCCTTTATACATGTCTTGGACTGTAGCTCCATTGTAGCTTGTCACCAATGTAAATTCATTTCGATAAATATTTTCTTCCAAAAAACTCACTGCTTTTTTTTCAACCGCAAAAAAAAACTCATTGCCTTTTCAAGCATACATACGTATTTTTTGAGGGGTACAAACTTCATTTTTGTTTTTTAGGGTTTTTGTTGAAAATATATTCTCCCCAAAACCACACTCGCGAAACCGATATGCCAATTCCTACCGCGGAAGTGTTTTGGGCCGGTCGATCGGAGGTTTTTGGCCCGAAACAACGAGAGCGTTAACCGGAGGTCAGACGGAGCGGTGAGCCGTCGGCGGTAAACGGGGGGAACGGCGGCGGCAGCGTCCCATCTGGACGGTGGCACGAAGCGGCGGCGGCGTCCCATCTGGACGGTGGCACGAAGCGGCGGCGGCGTCCCATCTGGACGGTGACACCTAGTAGGCTCTCAATGAAAGCATGAATGTCGGTTCTATATCCGGCATATCTCGTAGTAGGGTCCTAAGCTAGGCGTCTTGGAGCGATGGTAACACGGACACATGATTTTACCCAGGTTCGGGCTCTCTCGAAGAGATAATACCCTACGTCCTGCTTTTGATTGTATTCATATCGGGTGTAGTACAGAGTACATGTGTCTACCACGAGATTATTTTAATGAATATCAGATGATCTATTGACTTGTCTGGTCTCGGTTTATATAATGCACCGGATGCCTAGGGTTTAGAAGAGTCCTCGTCTTGGGCGCCAAGTCTTGTGGAATATCCCTTGCATGCGGCATGGGCTGCTCGAAGTGACCCATGAGTGAACCGCCAAGGGGGTCCTCGGCCCGATCCACCAGATCGAGGGACGACGTGGTGAGTACCCCTAGTCCAGGACACCGTCAAGGACACCAACAGTGTAAACTTCCTTTAGCTTGCGATGGTGCAGTCCATCGTAGATGAATGGAAACCACTGCTAAGGGTTGTGTTTGATGGACTAGGCATGGATGGGTTTTATAACCCGAGCATGCTACGAAATACCAATAAGATTCTTTTTCATATCTCTTACCTCGATGATAATAAATCTAGAAACAATATTGATGGACATGAAGGATGGTGTGTTCATAGAGATTAACAAGAGGGAGGATATGAAAGGGATAAGGCTTAGAGCTAGGGAAAAAGTAGACATCGTTGCATGCGGAGATCACAATCTGACAGGAAAGCACCACGAGCGATCTGATCTCTACAAGCACACATCCAAATCACTTGAAATGGATTGCACTATTATGACAACAACAACAATAGCAACAGCAGTAGCACCAGCAACAACAGCTGCAACAACAATAGCAGCAGCAGCAGCACCACCACCACCACCAACAACAACACCACCACCAACAACAATAGCAACATCAACAGCAACAGCACAGCAACAGCAACAGCAACAGCAGCAGCACCAGCAGCAGCAACAACAACAACAACAACAACAACAACAACAACAACAACAACAACAACAACAACAACAACAACAACAACAACAACAACACCAGCAACAGCAACAGCAAACAACAACAACAACAACAACAACAACAACAACAACAACAACAACAACAACAACAACAACAACAGCAGCAGCAGCAACACCAACAGCAGCAACACCAACAGCAGCAACAACAACAGCAGCAGCAGCAACAACAACAACAACAACAACAACAACAACAACAACAACAACAACAACAACAACAACAACAACAACAACAACAACAACAACAACAACAACAACAACAACAACAACAACAACAACAACAACAACAACAACAACAACAACAACAACAACAACAACAACAACAACAACAACAACAACAACAACAACAACAACAACAACAACAACAACAACAACAACAACAACAACAACAACAACAACAGCAGCAACAACAACAACAATTGCAATATTATGTTTTCCCACTATTTATTCTTTGTCGTATTTATCATCCTCATTGGTGATTTTACTATATTCCTTGTTTGTTGTTTTTACCATCCTCATTGGTGATTTAAGAGTTCAACCCCCTTTTGACATTAAATTACTCTTGTCATGAAGTCAAAAGAAAAATTAATCGCACACAACAATATGGAGTTCAACCGTCGTGGAATCTTGGAAAATATACCATGATGGTGCAAATCTTTTGTTAGATGTGAACTTGTCTGTCTCTCTCTGTATGGATTCTAAATATGCGCCCCTTTATACATGTGGTTTCTCAATTTGTGCGTGTCATGCTTGCGTATGGGCTACGCTAACCTTTGTCGTTTCAATTTTATCGGATGTTCCCGAAGGGAACCTTTATACATGTGTTGGGTTGTAGGTCCATTGTAGCCTGTCACCAATGTGAGTTCATTTCGATAAATATTGTCTTCCAAAAAACTAATTGTTTTTTTCACCCGCAAAAAAAACTCATTGCTTTTTCATGCATAAATACGCCCCCACAAACTTCATTTATTTTTTAGCAGTACAAACTACATTTTTTAGGGGTACAAACTTCATTTTTGTTGAAAAATATATTCTCCCCAAAACCATCACTGGCGAAACCGATATGCCCAATTCCTCGAAATCACTAATTAAGAAGTACTCCTTCCAAAGTTCGCTCCCACCTCCTCCGGTTGCAACAAGTGGCGCATTGCATGCGCGCCACTTGTTGCAACCTGGGAGTTTTCCCTTTTTTCATACATTCGTTTATTAAAAATGTTTTATCTCTTAAACCGTGGGTCCAAATCTTGAACCGTTTTCATCATTGGATTCCTCGCATCGAGATTTTCAAAACTAGATCCCATGTTGATAGATTTTGACGAACTTTTTTTCACAAAAACCGGACAGAAAAATCAAACTGGGAGCATGTTTTTCTCTTTTCCGAAAGAGGCACGACCGTGCCTCTCGAAAAGCACAACCGTGCCTCTCGCGGAAGGAAAAAAAAAGGCGTATTTTCGTTTCCGAGAGGCACGACTGTGCCTCTTGCGAAAGTATAACCGTGCCTCTCGCGGAAGAAAAAGAAAGAAAACACGTTTTGTTTTCAAGCACAACCGTGCCTCTCGCGAAAGGAAAAAACAAAAAACTTGTTTTTTTCGTTTCCGAGATGCACGGCCGTGCCTCTCGCGGAAAGAAAAAAACAGAAAACATGTTTTTTTGTTTCCGAGAGGCACGGCTGTGCCTCTCGCGAAAGCACAACGATGCCTCTCGCGAAAGCAAAACCGTGCCTCTCGCAGAAGGAAAAAAATAGAAAACGTGTTTTTGCCGTGCCTATTGCGAAAACAAAACCGTGTTTCTCACGGAAGCAAAAAAACACATTTTTCATGAAAAAAAGATTTCAAAATTTTTTGGTCCAAAAGCTAAGGAAGACCGTGAAAAACCAAAAAGTCGAAAAAAAGGAAAAAAACATTTGAAAAGCCGAAAACGCGTTTGAAAATAAAATAAAATTGAATGAAGCACCCAGAGAGCAACACATGGTGGTGGCTGAGCGAGCCAAGTGGTCGTTGTGAGGCTTCGAAGGAGCTCGTCATCAATTAGTTGCTCAGACGGGACTTGCCTGCTCCCTCTGCATGCTCCCATCCGTGTTCCCGACTCATTCATTATCCATCCAACGGCCGCACCATTTTCTCCTCCCCCGTGTTACTTTTTTGAAAAAAAGTAGGCAATCCCCGTATTCCCATATTCCTCCCACTCCCATCGAACACATTAACGTACGCGGAAGGAGCGATCGATCGTGGTGTCCACGTCGGCAGGGCTAGATGGAGCGAGCGCGAGGGTTGGGCAGAGGTGTCAATGGGAGAGAAAAAAAGAAGGAAAGGGCGCTCGCTGAGGGAGGTGTTACCTGGACACGTTTTTGCTCATCATCCCTTCCTCACGAAGCAAACCCCATATCCCTCCTCTTCTGTCTCTCTCGCACACGTCGCCTCCGCCTCTCTCTCTCTCTCTCTCTCTCTCTCTCTCGTCGCCTCCGCCTCCGCCTCTTGTCCTCCCCGTTCCTCTCTCCTAGCTGAGCTCCAGCCCTGCTCGTCATCCCTTCCCCTTGAGAAAGAGCACGGGCCCATCGTTGTGCCTCAGTTGCCACAAGGACATCTGGTGGATGGGATCCGATGTGGAGGAGGTGTTGGCGGCGGAGATGGTCGATGGGGGAGCCTCTTCTTCCCGCGATCTGGTCCTCCCCATTCATGGCCATCGGCAAGAGGGTCCCCTCGGATTTATTCCATCCCCGCAGGAGGCAGCCGCCCTAGGAGGGGTGGTGCACGGGCACGGCTAGCTCGGTGGTCGTGATGCTCTTCCACGACTGGTTCGCCTTCGAGTCGGCAACACAGATGAGGCCTGCTGTTGCGACCTTGCCCTCGTTCCCGCGGCGACGGACTACCCCCAAGATGGATGGCCTGTTCAGGTCGAAGCCACGGACTATGCCATGTGCAAGCTCATCATCTATGTCGACCTCCACTCTGGCTCAGGTGGCGCCGACGCCAAGCGGGGGGAGAAGGTGAGTTTGAATCTATCAGGTCTTCCTATTTCGACCCGCCGTCCGTCCCTCTCTCTCAAAGAAAATCTCAATTTTTTTATGTGCGTACAAGGTGTTCGATGAAAGAGCCTGTACACATGTGATGTTTATACTCGTATAAGTATCTTAATGTAACTTCTAGCCTTGCCATTCTAATCTAATTATGTACATTATCTTCAATTTTTCTTTCAGAGGGTAATGCCCAGCTCATTTGATGGGTCGATTTACTGTATAAGTTATTTGAGTAATGATGTGAAAGCAATGTATGAACTTGGTGAGTTCATTTCAGTTTGCTGATACTGGTTTATCGATATGTGGCCAACAAGTGTGGTGGCCTTCTCTTCCTAAATAGCAAACCTGATTTCCTTTATGTCCTTGAAGCAAATGCCACAGTGTTAGCTTGAAAATGTTTAGGATACACACAGAACCAGAAGGTAAATATGGGGTTTGACAGAAAGAGTACACACTGATTTTAGGTGCTGCACTTCAGAAACGAGCCCCTCCTTCACCCCCACAAGCTCCTGCAGGTAAATTAACCCGCAGTCGGCATATTTTTATATTCATTGCTTGGAACAGCAAGCTGAATCAACTGAATTACTCACTTTATGGCAGGTCATGGTGTACAAGACTTTAAGCCACTAATAAAAAAGAAAATGTCATGTTAGACAGCTATTTATCTATGGTAGATACACTACAGTGCACTTGATGCATCAGTCTCACCAAACGGTGTTGTGCTGGGTCTCATAGGATCACTTGCATTTCTTGGACTTTCTATGAAGCCTACAAACTAGGATGACTTGTATTTATAGTAACTACAACAGATCACTCTGATTATCTCACACGAAGCATTTCAAGCCCCTGAGTTGCGGTTGTAGTTCTTTTCAAACTGCCATGATTTTAACCAAAAGTTTAGCACAGGTGCAGATTCTTATTTTTGTGTGATAACTGATAAGTTTATGACATTTTTGTCTTGCATGTTTATT
Organism: Triticum aestivum; assembly: GCF_018294505.1. Taxonomy (NCBI): domain Eukaryota; kingdom Viridiplantae; phylum Streptophyta; class Magnoliopsida; order Poales; family Poaceae; genus Triticum; species Triticum aestivum. Next base: position 559,169,797 of record NC_057814.1, read on the forward strand.
TATCGCTTATATCTCTTTACTGCAATTCGTAGGACAAGAATCGGGACATGAATCCGAACTATGATATTTTGATTTATGATCTTATTCATGGAAATTGTGCAAAATAATGAGCAACGGACATTATTTTGTCCCCGTGAAGCTCCAGGTTTGGTTCATTGCTGGGGATATGAGTTCCAGACTGTGTAGAAGAAATATAAAATAGAATTAAGCTGGACTAGATATACATATTATACTCTTTGCATTGCCTTTTATTAAACAAATTATATAACATTGTGATGGGATAACAACAATATTGAAACATCGCAAGCTGCCACTATCTATTTTGTGGGATCATCAGAAGGTGAAACTTATGTACCGTTCTATCATCCTGGTCATTAATTTGTTGGCGTGTAGCTGATGCAATATTAGTGTGTGTGCTTGTTTGTCGCTATTTTGCTGAAACAAGTACTACTATTGCATAGATTATCATTTATCACCATTAGAGTTGCAGTTTACCTTTTCCATGTAGATAATGTTCTTACCTCAAATTGACATATAGTGCATTCCAGGCATCAAGTTTTATCACTATTAAATAAGATGTAACAATTGACTTCTCTCGTGGATATTTGACAAATCAGGATACATTCTCCATTATCATCCATGGGTGGCCCTTCACCCTCAGCCACTTCTCTAAACAAATAGAGCCCTAGGAGTTTCGTCAGATCATCAGATGGGTGTGAACTCGCACCTGGCCTTGCTGCTATTTTCGCTACCGGGTAGTCAGTAATATCTCATTGCTTGCTTGACCTTATAACGTTTTATTATATTTTATCTCTCTAAGAGTTGTTTCTTGGAAAATCAAATCATGTAGACTGTGCTTCATAAAAGTTTCATAAAAAGGTCTACTGCATGACTTGCTGTGATATGTGCAATCGCTTTGTTTAGACAAAAGAAAGCATGAACCAATTAGTCATAAACTTGTGATTGTTGTTAATCTGTCGAAAGATTGTTACTCCCTCTGTAAACAAATATAAGACGTTTTATATCACTAAAGTAGTGATCTAAAATATCTTATATTTATTTACAGAGAGAGTACATCCTATTGTCTATACTAATTAAATCTTCTTATTGTTATTTGCATCTGAGTTCCTATAATGTACTTTGTGTGAGCAGCCAGATGACCTGGTCTATGTTCGTCAGCTCTGCTGACATTCATGAATCCACGTATCTCACTTACCACGTTGTCTTAAAAATCATTGACACCTCATTCTATGACAGGCTCGGCAAGAAAGGCGGCAATTGACGGATGGAGGTCAAAAGATAGATGGACTGATGTCCTAGCAGCCGAAGAATACGATAGATGAGGGATGAGAAGTCTGAAAAAGAAGCAGCAGCAGCTTCAAGCTGACCAAGATCTGCTCAACGATAGATGGACTGATGTCCTAGCAGCAGAAGAATACGGCCTCAAGCGCCCAGCCAAAAGTTACCCGAAGCGCAAATTGCTACCTCAGTTCGATGGTGAGGTGCCGGAGCCCGTACCATCATCGCGCAATGCGGCTGACCGGCCACCACGCGGTCGGGATAAAGTGGCAACTCAAGCCGAACACCAGCCCGCCCCGCCTCATCATAAAGGCAGAGGTAAAACAGCTCATGGTTATACATATGACCTTCGGCAGGAACTGGACAATAGAGCAGGATATACCAGATCAATCTACGGATCGCGAGTACGTGCCCCGACACATGATGACGGCTACCTATTCGGACGTGACAAGCCTAGTCACGCCCGGGCCGAAAATCGCAGACGGACTCCATCGGATCTACGTCGTGATGTGGCCCGATATAGAGGCGCCGCACACCCTCTTTGCTTCACTGACGAAGTAATGGAGCATGAATTCCCAGAAGGGTTTAAACCCGTGAATATTGAATCATACGATGGAACAACTGATCCCGCGGTGTGGATCGAGGATTTTCTTCTCCATATCCATATGGCCCGTGGAGATGACCTCCACGCCATCAAATACCTCCCGTTAAAACTCAAAGGGCCAGCTCGGCACTGGTTAAACAGTCTGCCTGAAAGCTCTATTGGCAGTTGGGAGGATTTGGAAGACGCCTTCCACGACAACTTCCAAGGTACATATGTCCGGCCACCAGATGCCGATGACTTAAGTCACATAGTTCAACAGCCCGGAGAGTCAGCCAGGAAATTCTGGACTAGGTTCCTAACTAAAAAAAACCAGATCGTCGACTGTCCGGATGCCGAAGCCCTAGCGGCCTTCAAACACAGCATCCGCGACGAATGGCTCGCCCGCCACCTCGGCCAAGAAAAGCCGAAGTCCATGGCAGCCCTCACGGCACTCATGACCCGCTTTTGTGCGGGTGAGGATAGTTGGCTGGCCCGTAGCAAAAACACGACAAGTGAAGCGGGCACCTCCGAGGTCAAAAACAGCAACGTCAAGCTCCGACGCAACAGGCACAAACGTCGAAGCAATGGTGATAACACTGATGACACTACAGTCAACGCCGAATTCAGTGGCTCCAAGTCCGGTCAGCGGAAAAAGCCATATAAAAGAAACAACTCGGGACCATCCAGTTTGGACCGCATACTCGATCGTCCATGCCAGATCCATGGCACCCCAGAAAAACCAGCCAACCATACCAACATGGATTGTTGGGTTTTTAAACAGGCCAGCAAGTTAAATGCCGAAAACAAGGAGAAGGGATCGCAAAGCAAGGACGATGACGAGGAGCCCCGGCCACCGAACATAGGGGGACAGAAGAAGTTTCCCCCTCGGGTCAAAACGGTGAATATGATATACGCTACCCACATCCCCAAGAGGGAGTGCAAGCGCGCGCTCAGGGACGTCTATGCGATAGAGCCAGTCGCCTCAAAATTTAATCCATGGTCATCATGCCCTATTACCTTCAATCGTCGGGATCATCCGACCAGTATCTGTCACGGCGGTTCGGCCGCACTAGTCCTTGACCCAATAATCGATGGATTCCACCTGACGCGAGTCCTAATGGACGGCGGTAGCAGCCTCAACCTGCTCTATCAGGATACAGTGCGGAAAAATGGGCATTAATCCATCTCGGATCAAGCCCACAAAGACTACCTTTAAAGGAGTCATACCAAGTGTAGAGGCCCGTTGTACGGGCTCAATCACACTAGAGGTTGTCTTCGGATCTCCGGACAACTTCCGAAGCGAAGAGTTAATCTTCGATATCGTCCCCTTTCGCAGCGGCTATCACGCACTGCTTGGACGAACCGCATTTGCTCGATTCAACGCGGTGCCACACTATGCTTATCTCAAGCTCAAGATGCCCGGACCACGCGGCGTCATAACGGTTAATGGAAACACGGAACGCTCCCTCCGCACCGAGGAGCACACCGCTGCCTTAGCAGTAGAAGTACAGAGCGGCCTTTTCAAGCAGAATCTTAATTCGGCGGCCGAGCTCCCGGACACTGTTAAGAGAGTCCGGACTATTCTGCAGTCGGACAGCTCGGCTCGTCAAGAGCTCGACTAGCAATTCGGCCTCCGTCCCAGTCCCGATCAAGTGGCGGCATTCGTACCGCGCGTACATAACTACGCACTCAAAATACCATGGGCATAGACGGAGGCATAACTAGCTTGTGATCCACAATACGGCTCGACCGCCCCCGGACACACATACTTTCATTGTTTCCTTTTTCTCCTTTTCAGGTTTCTTTTCCACAGGCCTTCCTTGATGGCCTGATCAAAGGTCCTTTCGAAGGATAAATACACCAAGACGGCAGTAAGCATGGACGTATAGGGGAATTTCCAGGTGGTCTCTTTAAATGACCACTCTACCTATTTTCAGGACCCACACGCAGCTCTCCCTTGGTCGTGGCATATTAAATAGCATGTTGCTTATTGCACTACTTGTACGAATGCGCTTTGACGTATTAACCAAATTATAATGGAAACTGTTTGCGGCCCAAATTCTACGGCTCTAGCTTACTACCCTTTTCTTCTTTTCTTTTTTGATAACCTTATCAAATAGCACCCGTACACTTTGGTACGTTTCAATTTGCCAGGGGCTTCATAGCACCCCCGCAATACGGCAACAAAGTCCGAACACTTTTTACAGTATAGTTCGGCACCCCGAATTTAGCACTATATGCATTGGCTCCGAATCATGTCTTTGATCAATAGTTGGGTTGCCCGGCTCCTGTGCTTGCTACCTTACATTCCGTTATATCGGCTACGGTAGTAAAAGGAGAACTACTGCGATTGTGCCCTGGTTTACCAGGATGAGCACCTCAGTAGAGAAAGCCGAAAACTGACTGTCATAATGCGGCGAGAGCCGGTCAGCTCTTCGGAGGTCTCAAATCTTTAGAGATTTTTTCTGCCTTACGCGAGGGATCGGTACTTACCCGATCAGGTGTGTACAGCATCCTAGTTCGGATACTAGGGGCTGCGCCTATATTTTTATTGTCAAACTCCTATGGCTAAGTGAGGGTGCTAAAGCCGCATAGTCCGATTGCCTGGTTCGTTGCGCTAAACACCTCCTTCAAGGACTAAACAATTGGATCAATAGTGTTTAGATTACATCCCGAACACCCCCGTACTACCTACGTGGGGGCAGAAGCCGACGACTGGCCAACTCTCAGATTTCCCACAACACGGCCGCACAGGAGGTGAATTTTTTTAAACAAACATTATATTACATAACGACTTTGTTTCATCATACAAGACAGAGACAACATGAATGTATTCATTCGAAAATAATGTCTTGCGCATATTGCGTCGCCACAATACGAGACCCCTCCAGGACGTCTTCAAAATACCGCTCGGGCGTGCGGTGCTCCTTGCCCTCAGGCGGTCCCTCGATCACAAGCTTGACGGCGTCCATCTTCGCCCACCACACCATGACGCGGGCGAAGGCCATGTGCACGCCCTCGATGCAGACCGACCGCTTGACGACGTCCAGCTGAGGGTAGGCATTTACCAGCCGCTTCACGAGCCCGAAGTAGCTGCTGGGTATAGCTTTGGCAGGCCACAGCCGGATTATTAAATCCTTCATGGACAGTTCGGCCACCCTATGCAGCTTGACTAGCTGTTTAGTTGATCGCTAAAGGGCACCGGATGTTCTGGCGCAAGGTATTGCGACCAGAACAGCTTCTTCATTGAGCTCCCTTCTTCGGCTCGGAAGAATTCCGCAGCAGAAGCACTGCGCGGCAGATCCGCAAACGCCCCTGGAGAACTCCAAATCTGGGTTAGTAAGAGATACTTCTTCTCCACATACTTGCTTTGCATACTAAACGCCTTACCCGCCGCGATCTTCATGGCCTCCTGGATCTCTTGGAGGGCGCCCTGGGCTTCAACCCGGGCCAATTCCGCGCTTTGGTGAGCCTTGGCGAGTTCGGTCTCTTGAGCTGAAACATCGCGCTCCAAGGTCTCGCATTTCTTCACGGCATCCTGGAGCTCTTGCTGGACCTCATCAAGCCTGGCCTCGTGCTTCTTACGAGCGGCTTGTTCCTTGGCAGCTCTCTCTCCTCGGCCTCGGCCAGGGCCTTTTTAAGGACCTCGACCTCGGTTGCCGCTCCTACAAATATTATGGCACTACGGTCAATACACATCATTCATTCTTCCTGAATATACAGCAAGTCGCAACATACCTTGCTTGTCCTCCAGCTACCTTTTTACAAGGCCGAGCTCTTTTTCGGCCCACTCCAGAATCTGCTTTAGTCCGGAAACCTCCGCAGCATGAGAGGTTGCGGCCAACAACGACCCCTGCTTATTCACATAAGACATAATTAGTTAGTTCCCTGCGAAAATTACTTGATCCTCTGTCCGGTTTTTCTTTCCGAACACCGGACAGTGTCTCAGGGGCTACTGTCTACACTAGGATTTGCTCTTTCGCGTCGCTTACCTCAAAACCTGTCAGCAGGCTGCTGCAGGCTTCGGTCAGTCCGCTCTTGACGGACTGAACCCTCTCAACCACCGTACCCATAAGGATATGGTGTTCATCCACAATGGAAGCGCCCCGTAGCGCTTCCAGTGGATTATCTGGTGCCTCTGGTTGGACAGAGGTCACCGGCGGGATAGGCACACCTCCTTCTCTTGAAGGAGGCTGCTCGCTGGATTCCGGAACCATATAGGTCTCCGAAACTGTATTCTGCTAGGGGCCGAACTGGACATGGCCCCCATCGCCAGTCTCCATGGGGATCTGCTCCCCCATGTGTCCGGCGGCCGAGGATTCGCCCTCTGGCGCCACCCTCACGGCCTCCTGAATCTCTCCCTGGCCTGGGAAGGTCCTTTGGGACAGCACCTCTCGTCGCCCTTGGCCGTGGGAGAATGAGCGGCCGGCGGTGACTCGCTGGCCATCGCCTTTGAATCCAACGAACCTCCTGATGAGGATCGCATGGAGCTCGTGGGCCGGACTGCAATAGCATAACTAAACATGTTAATACCATGAAGAGGAGAGGCCGGATACATGGACGTATACGGGTTTTTAGTACTTACGATGCGGCCAGGGGCTTGCTTCGGGGGCGCGCTCTGGGTGCTGTCGACATCCCACGCGGAGTTACCCGCGAGGGGGCCCTTCCCCCTGTTGGGCGCCTCCACCTCCAGATTTGTGGAGGCCGCCCTCTTCTTCCTTCCCCCATCAGGGGGAGAGTTGCTTTCTTCCTCCTCCTCGTCGTCGTCTTCGGCGGCAGAGGAGTGAGTCTTGTCTTCGGACGACACGTCCGAAGATCCTTTGCGGCGAGGTCCACTTTTGCCCCCCTTGGCCTTCTTCTTGGCCTTCTTCTCCGGCGCCTTGTAGGGCGCCGGAACCAGCATCTTCACCAAGAGCGGGATGACTGGTTCCTCGGGCAGCGGAGCCGAACATTGAATCCGCTCCGGCTTCTTCGTCCAACCCTGAAAAATGAATGGCGAGGCTTAAGTATCTTCGCTAAACAAGCAAGTAAAGGATGCATCTTGAAACGGGGAAAACTTACCGGACTGGCAGGATGGGCTAGGGCATGCCCACGGTCCTCGGTCATCGCCGGCAGCGTCTCCTTGCCCGTGAAAAGCACCTTCCAGATGTCCTCGTGCGTAGTTCCGAAGAACTGTTGCAGAGTCTGGTGTTTGGCCGGATCGAACTCCCATAAATGGCAAGTCTGGCTTTGGCATGGAAGGATCCGGCGAACTAGCATCACCTGGATCACGTTGACAAGCTTGACGTTCTTGTCCACCATGCTCTGAATGCGCGTTTGCAACGCTATTAGCTCGTCTGACGAAGACCAGTTCAAGGCCCTTCTCTAGCCAGGAGGTGAGCCGCATTAGGGCGCCGGACTTGAATTCGGGAGTCGCGGTCCAAGCGGCGTCTCGAGGCTCTGTGATATAGAACCACAGTTTCTGCCACTCCTTGACAGTCTCCACGAAGGTACCTTTGGGCCATGTGACGTTGGGCATCTTGCTCACCATGGCGCCTCCGCACTCTGCGTGTTGACCATCCACCACCTTCCGCTTCACATTGAATATCTTGAGCCACAGTCCGAAGTGGGGAGGAATGCGGAGGAAGGCCTCCCACACGACAATAAATGCCGAGATGTTGAGGAAGGAGTTTGGGGCTAGATCATGAAAATCTAGCCCGTAATAGAACATAAGTCCGCGGACGAAAGGGTGGAGAGGAAACCTAACCCGTGGACGAGATGGGGGATGAACACCACCCTCTCATTGGGCTTCGGGGTGGGGACGACTTGCCCCTTGGCCGGAAGCCAGTGGGCGATTTCTTTCGCCAGATACCCGGCCTCCCGAAGCTCAGTGATGTCCTTCTCCTTGACGAGGAGGCCATCCACTTGCCTTGCGCTCCAGATCCGGACATGGTTGAGTGCTTTCTTAAGGCGGAAAAGATGAGAACTTGGGCCCTGGAGCTCGAGAGTGGAAGGGCAGAGAAAGAAAGAAGGCGTGGGTGAAGAAAGGGAGTCCTTATCTCCTTATAAAGGCAGTGAATAACAAGCGCCTCCCCACTCGCCTTAAAACTCGCCTGTTCCCAAGGGCTGTGCAAACAGCACTGTTGGATTACCCACGCTCGTATTGATGAGAATCCTGCAATGAGGGGACACGATCTTTGCTTCGACAAGACGTGCCAATAAAAACCGCATCTCGAAACGTGGGACGGCGGACGAAAACGGTTCGAAATAATGACCGGGTAGACGTGATGTCACATTGCAAAAAGTTGTCAGCGGATTGGACTCGTGAAATATTATACTCTCTGCAGTTGTGTGTGTGGTATTTGTGTTGCAGATCCGGACACGTTCGTTGCGTCCGAAGACTATCTTGGAGTATTCGGAAAGGGGAACCCGCCTTGCAATGCCGAAGACAATCTGCGCGCTGGATACCTCGTCATTGAAGCCTGGTTCAGGGGCTACTGAGGGAGTCCTGGACTAAGGGGTCCTCCGGCGTCCGGCCTGTTGGACATGGGCCGGACTAGTGGGCTGTAAAGATACAAGGGAAGACTCTCTCCCGTGTCCGGATGGGACTCTCCTTGACGTGAAAGGCAAGCTTGGCATCCAATTATGAAGATTCCTTTCTCTGTAACTGACTTGGTACAACTCTAGTCCCCTCCGGTGTCTATATAAACCGGAGGGCTTAGTCCGAAGGACAGATATAGTCATACAGGCTAGACTTTTAGGGTTTTAGCCATTACGATCTCGTGGTAGATCAACTCTTGTAATACTCATATTCATCAAGATCAATCAAGCAGGAAGTAGGGTATTACCTCCATAGAGAGGGCCAGAACCTAGGTAAACATTGTGTTCGTTGTCTCCTGTTACCATCGATTTTAGACGCACAGTTCAGGACCCCCTACCCGAAATCCGTCGGTTTTGACACCGACAACCACCAAGACGATCAAGGCCGCGTCGATAGACTCAGGTGCATGAGCTCGTTGGTGGTTTCAGTTTCATAATTCTCATGACAACTAACCTCTGTTCGCCCAATCTCTGACAATTTTGCATGCCATTGCATTGTCGAGTATCTGCAGCAGGATGGAAAGCAGCGAGCAGCGATCGCATCGTCCACGGAAGTGGCCGGCAGGGGGCTAAACCTGCTACCAGGCGTGGCGAGCTTGCCGACGTTTTACTACGAGCTGTCCAGGCACGGCTGCTGGCCGGATGCTCTGTCACGGCAAGCTTTCTGGCGCGGCTGCTTGCCGGAGTCTCATGGGGTGCTGCCTTGCTGCATGCTCTGTCGCGACAAGCTTGCCTGCGCGTCTGCTCGCCAGAGTCTCATGGGATGCTAACTTGCAGCATGCTCTATCGTGGCAAGCTGGCCGGCGCGCCAGTCTCTCATGGGATGATGCCTTGCAATATGCTCTGTCGTGGCAAGGTTGCTAGCGCGCTCGCCGGAGTCTCAGTGATGCTGCGTTGCAGCATGCTTTGTCGCGGCAAGCTTGTTGGCGCGGCTGCTGCGAGCGGGTGCTACGGGTCGGCGAGCTGGTGCCCATAGAGGCGCTGCAGGGGCAAAGATCAGCTCAACGTCGGCTGCTTCGCCGTGCCAGTGCCACATTTTGGCTGGTACACGCTCGGACGGGCATGGCGCCACTTCTTCATTTTCTCCCGAACCGGCTCGTCCCGCTATTTCCGTCGAGTTGAAGGAAGATGGAGAGATGAGTCGTTTTACTCACTGATAGAAAATCATTTGGCCAGAACTTCCTCTTCACAACAAGAGACTAAAATGCTCCATGAAGTTGATTGATTGTGCCTCCACTTTTGGATGTCGTGTGCGTTGCTTTTGAATCACTTCCGTTTATGTCGTCGGTCATGTAATCTACGAGTCCTAAGCTGATGCATGGTATGAGTGTTGCATTTCCAGTGTTCTCTCTTATTTTTTTCAGTCAAGACCATGCAATAATAGTGAAGTACACACGGCAACGTGAAAGGGGAGTGCCCAACCTGGCACCGCCCCATGTTCCTCTCAGGCGGCGCGCCATGGGCGCGCCCCAACCTGGGCCAACCACTAGTACGTATTACATGATCTATTCTTCCACGGGCAGCATACCATCGTCGCCGCGGACGAGCCACGCGGGCAGGGTCGCTAACTACTCTTTGCTCTCCTTCGCCATGTCCTTGCTCAACGGGCATGTCACCACGACAACGACTGTATACGTGAGGAAGGAAAAAAATACACAGGGATTCTTTTGCCTTTATTTTTTTCGTAGAAAAAAGGGACACGGGGAGGAGAAAACGGGAGCTCCTAATCAGCGCTGTAGGCGCCAGTTCGCGCTACTGGCGCCCGCGTGAGACGCGCAGCGGGCCGGCCCAGCAACCAGTTGAGAAGCAAAACGCGAAGGAAAAAAATCCATGTTTATTCGGGCCGGTCTGGTAATCGAACTTCGGCCGCTTACTAGAACGCCAGGCGCGTTAACCACTAAGACAGGCTACCTTTGTTATCTTTTTGAGGAAACAAATAATTTGGCCCTTCCTTTAGTAGAAATATTAAACATATAGTAGTATTATATACCAGCTATAAATTATTTGAATAAACAAAACATAAATTTGAAAAAGCATTCACAAAAACCATGAATTGAATTTTTTTTTGAAAAAAGTTCGCAAAAATGGAAAAAGTTTCTGAATTTAAAAAAAGTCCATCAGATTTGAAAAAAAATTCAGCAAAGTTGAAAAGCGTTCATCGATTTCAAAAAAAAGTTCATCAAAATAGAAACAAAAGTTCACGAATTTGAATAAAGATCATCGACTTTGAAAGAAAAGTTCACCAACTTCAAAAAAGTTCATCGAATTTGAAATAAAAGTTCACCAACTTCAAAAAAGTTCATCAACTTTGAAAAAGAGTTCACCAATTTGAAAAAAGTTCATCGAATTTCAATAAAGTTCATAGATTTTGAAAAGGTTCATCAAATTTGAAACAAAAATCAACGATTTTGAGAAAAAAGTTCATTGAATTTGAAAAAAGTTCACCTAAATTGAAAAAAGTTCATCGATTTTGAAAATAAGTTCACGTAAATTGAAAAAAGTTCATCGATTCTGAGAAAAAGTTCATCGATTTTAAGAAATAGTTCATCAAATTTGAAAAATAAGTTCCTCTATTCTGAAAATGTTCATCAATTGGAAAAAAGTTCACGAGTTTCGAAAGATTTAGTTCATGGATTTAGAGAAGAAGTCCATCTATTTGAAGAAAACAATTACGAATTTCGAAAAAAGAAAGTAAAAAAGGATAGAGAAAAAAGCAAAAGAAAAAGAAAAAAGGAAAAAGAAGAACAAATAAATTGAGGAAAACATGTATTTCAGCACATCTGGTTAAGTGGTCGAGTTGGTTATACGTTGATACTTGGTAACCGGCGACGCAGGTTCGAATCCTAGCTTGTGTGCGCCCTTTTTGTGCAGTTTTATCTGGAGTTTAAGAAACAGGAAAAATAGAAGTTGGGCCGAGCCCAGGTAGCGCCGCTGCAGGCGCCTGTTTGCCGGAAATGCCGGAGAAAACGGTGCGGCCGTTGGATGCCAAATGAACGAGTCGGGAGCACGGATGGGAGAAGTGTTTTGGGCCTGTCCATCGGAGGTTTTCGGCCCAAAACAACGAGAGCGTTAACCGGAGGTCCGACGGAGCAGTGAGCCGTCGGCGGTAAACGGGAGGAATGGCGGCGGCGTCCCATCTGGACGGAGGCACGAAGCGGCGGCGGAAGGAGGAGGAAGTAGAAGCAGGCGTGGAGGCGGCAGAGGACCTCATCTCGGAGCTGCCGGAGGCGCTGCGGCTGCACGTCCTCTGTCTGCTCCCGCTCAAATCCGCCATCCGCACGGGCGCGCTCTCCACCCGGTGGTGCTCCCTCTGGACGCACCGCTGGCCGGCGCCCTCCTCCCTCGACTTCCGCCTCGGCATCGGCGACTCCCCGCACCCTCTCCTCGAAACCCTAGAGCGGCGCGGGCGGCGGCGCCTCCAGCGGTTCGCCCTCTCCTTCGGCATCGGCGCGTTCAAGGCCGAGCACTTCCGCCGCTGCCTCGACCTCGCCGTCGCCTGCGCCGTCGAGGACCTGCACGTCCACCGCGTGCACCACTTCTTCGCCCGCTTCTACAAGTTCCGGCTCCCGCTGGGGGACCCCCACCTCGCCCGCCTCTCGTTCCGCTACATCAGCGTCGACCTCCCCGACTCCTTCTCCGCCCGCTCCCACCCCTTCACCGCCCTCGAGGTCATCCACCTCCGCTGCGTCCACATCTCCAACGACACAGTCAGCAGCCTGGTCGCCGCGTGCCCCCTCCTCCACACCCTCGATTTGCGCTACTGCGAAGGCCTCGACTCCGTGAGCGTCGCGGCGGCCGGGGCGCACCTGAGGAGCCTCACCGTTGCAGAGTGCGATCCGTGCATCGATGTTCTTTTTGCCGACGAGGCATCCGGTCTGTGCTCATTCCGCTACAGCGGCGCCTACATGCCCGCCTACAGCATCCCGGCCACCATCACTAGTCTTGCTGAACTTTACATCTGCTTCGGAGCATCTAACCGCCGGCGACGCTTGTCAGGCACCAGAATCCGGTTTTATGGACAGGAGGCTCACGCTTGCGAGCTGCGCAGAAACTAGCTTCAACAACTAACCAGTCTGTCCAACCTCACTGTGCTTACCCTCTGCAGCAGTATCCTACGGGTTCGTCGCTCTCTGCATTTCATGCCGTCCGGTTGATCCCAATACTCAGTTACTGTCTTACTGATAACCTTCTTCATTGCTATGCTTTGCAGAGACTGTCTGCCAAAGCTCGTGCCAGATTAGCTGCCACAGGCGCTGCACCATGCAGATTGCTGAATTTGAGAGAGCTTCAGCTACTGATGTTCGAAGTGGAGATCAACAACATGAACGACATTTACTCTTTCCTTGTGGCATGCTGTGGCCCTCGTTTGGAGAGGCTATTTGTGCAGGTGAACATTAGCTGTTGTACATTCCATTGCTTGATAACCTTTGTTGATGAACTGTTAAAGAAATTGCCTTATGACCTTGACAAATGCATTCAGTTACTAGTCATTGTATTGTTGCTTGTGCTTAGTTATTTTGAATGCTTACTACACCCCCTTGCAGCTTCCGACAATCAATTATCCATATGAGCCAGAGGATGAACCATCAGGATCAGAATCAGAGGAAAATGGATCAATGGAAGAGCTATCATACCAAGAGGCACATGGGGAAGATGAGTTGGATGAAGACTTGTCAGAAGGAGAAGCACCAGAGAAAGATGGGCTAGAGGAACAGCTGTCAGAGGGAGATGCCCTGGAGGAAGATGAGTTAGAGGAAGAGTTGTCAGAGGGAGATGAACTAGAGGAAGAGCTGTCAGAAGGAAATGAACTAGTGGAAGAGTTGTCAGGGGGAGAGCCACCTGAGGAAAAACAATCACATAAACAGGGGTTAGAGGAACATGGGTCAATGGAAGAGCTATCTGATGGAGGGCAATCAGAGGAAGAGACACTAGAGCACGGCGATGTCTTTGAGAACCTTATGTTGCTCAAAATGATGAATTTCATGGGACGCTACAATGAGATGCAGCTAGTAAGCCTTGTGTTGAAGAAGGCTATTAGCCTCAAGCAACTGATACTATTTACTCCCAAGATTAATCACCCAGAAGAGCTCCACAAGGATCATATGAATACTTCCCATTTGCTTGAAAGAAAACTATTTTCTCTCAGAAAGGCCTCGCCAAATGCTCAGATAGTTCTCAGCGAGCCTGACGATAGTGCAGTCCAGCCGTTGCATGAGGCTTTAGTCAAGATTTACTGATTTTTGTTGTTGTGGAGTTATGATTGGATAATGTGAAATATCAGAAACTAGCAACCATTAGGTAAGACAAAGAACAAGCTAATCTGCAAGGTAGGCAGGATGCTGTGTTCTCTAGTCCATGAAGGATCATGGAGTATGTTGTCTGGGCCTTATATTCGTAGATCCTTAAGACTATAAAAAACACCATGATTACCCAGTATCTACATTGGCCTGTTGCCTTGTTGTCGGACAAGAAAGTCCTGCAAAAACACTGTAGAAGGCCGAGACTTGTTATTATTGTCAATTCGCATTTATCTTTGTGTTCATCAATTCGCATTTAGTACCGCAGTAGTTCAATCAGTTGGTAGGAGTGTTGCAATTTTTTTTTCAATTTTCCTTATTTATTGTCATTATTGCCATCTTTATTACTGATTAAAGTTCTTTTCCTGGCATTAAGAGAGAAACATAAACATGTACAGTAATATGGAGTTTCAACAGGCATGAATCCTGCAAACCGTACCCTAATGGTGCTAGCTGAGGCCAAATTATGTACTATCTATATGTTTGATCAGATGTTGACCTGTCTGTCACTTTCTGCATCCGATATGTGTCACTTTCTACATGTGCTCTACTGTAAACTCGTTTTAGCCTGCCACTGGTGTAATCCTCAAACTTATGATTACAGTAGTTCAGTTTAGCCTGTCACTGGCGTAACTCTCAGGGAATTTGTCGCTGGTGACAGCTCAAGCCATGTCATGTTTGTTTAACTATGTTATGTGTCAGGTCAGGCCACTCCGAATAGTCATCATTTGATGCCTTGCTGGTGTGGTCATCATGTATAAACAAACAGCATGGTCATCATGTATAAACAAACAGCATGGTGGTTCTGTGCTGTTGGGGCAGATTGTGTGAATCAGACCTAAACGAAGTTACCAAGTTACTCAGTTACTGATGCCTCCTACATTTCACGCCATCCGGTTGATCCCAATGCTCAATTACTGATAACCATCTTTGTTGCTATGCTTTGAAGAGACTGTCTGCCAAGGCTCGTGCCAGATCAGTTGCCAGAAACGCTGCACCACGCAAATTGCAGAATTTGAGAGAGAAAGCTACTGATGTTTAAAACGGAGATCGACAACATGAACGGCATTTACTGTTTACTTGTGGCCTGCTGTGGCCCTTGATTGGAGAGGTTATTTGTGCAGGTGAATACCAGCTGTTATATATTCCATTGCCTGATAGCCGTTGTTGATGTCCACCGTTAAATTGCCTTATGACCTTGACAAAAGCATTCACTTAGTAGTCATTGTATTGTTGCTTGCGCTTGATGTGCATTTTTTTGGAATGCTTACTATGCCCTCACCAGCTTCTGACAGGGAGTTATCCATATGAGCCAGAGGATGAACCATCAGGATTAGAATCAGAGGAAAATGGGTCAATGCAAGAGTTATCAGAGCAAGAGGCACCTGAGGAAGATGAGCTGGGTGAAGACTTGTAAGAAGGAGAAGCACTGGAGAAAGATAAACTAGAGGAAGAGCGCAGATGCTCTGGAGGAAGATGAGCTAGAGGAAGAGCAGACAGAGGGAGCTGTCAGAGGGAAATGAACTAGAAGAGTTGCCAGGGGGAGAGCCACCTGAGGAAAAGCAATCACAGAAACAGGGGTTAGAGGAACAGGGGTCAATGGAACAGCTATCTGATGGAGGGCAATCAGAGGGAGAGACACTAGAGGATGGCGATGGCTTTGAGAAACTTATGTTGCTCAATATGACGAATTTCATGGGGCGCGGCAATGAGATGCAGCTAGTAAGCTTGTGGTGAAGAAGTCTACAAGTCTCAAGCAATTGATACTATTTACTCCCAAGATTAATCACCTAGAAGAGCTCCCGAAGGATCATATGAATACTTGCCATTTTCTTGAAAGAAAAAAGAATGACCTCTCAGAAAGGCCTCACCAAATGCTCAGATAGTTCTCAGCAAGCATGATGATAGTGCAACCCAGCCGTTGCACGAGGCTTTTGTCAAGATTTACTGATTTGTTTGTTGTGGAGTTATGATCGGATAATGTGAAATATCAGAAACTAGCAATCATTAGGTAAGACAAAGAACAAGCTAGTCTGCAAGGTAGGCGGGATGCTGTGTTCTGCAGTCCATGAAGGATCATGGAGTATGTCGTCTGTGCCTTCTATTTTGCAGCTTAAGTGCTTAACTCTTTAAGACTCTTATAAAAATATCATGATTACCCAGTGTCTACACTAGCCTGTTGCCTTGTTGGTGGACAAGAAAGTCTTGCAAAAACACTTTAGAAGGCTGAGACTTGGTGTGCTCTATCTCTGCTGCTCAATTTGCATTTAGTACGGCAGTACTTTAATCAGCTGGTACGACAACGAGTGTTGCAGTTTTATTTATTTTTTCAGTTTTCCTTATGTATTATTGTCGGTATTGCCATCTTCATTGCTGATTAAAAGTTATTTTCCTGGTGCCAGTAGAAAATCTAAAACATGTACAGTAATATGGAGTTTCCACAGGCATGAATCCTGGGAACTGCACCCTAATTTTGGTAGTTGATGCCAAATTATGTACTACTGATATGTTTGATCAGATGTTGACTTGTCTGTCATTCTGAATCTGAATTCTGAATATGTGTCACTTTCTACATGTGCTCAACTGGAAACTCAGTTTAGCCTGCCACTTGTGTAATCCTCAAACATATGACTGCAGGACAAGTTCTTTGTAGCATGTGCTGTACTGTAAATTCAGTTGAGCCTGTCTCCGGTGTGACGGAAGAATTTGTGGCTGGTGACAGCATCAGGCCCATGTCATGTTTGCCTACCTATGTTGTGTGTCAGGTCAAGCGTCTCTAAATAATCATCATTTGGTGCGCTGCTGGTGTGGTCATCATGTATAAATAAGCAACATAGTGGAGTTGCCGGTGTTGGTTGGTTGTGTGCTGTTGTGGGTCAGAGCATGTGCACCAGATCCAAAGGAAGTTACCAAGGCGCCAGACCTTTACGCCCAAGATTTTACAAGATAGGCTGGGTGTTCAGTTCTGTAATCGATCGAAGATCTTATTGATCCAGTTTCTTATGAATCACATTGTTGCCTTATTGGTGTTTTGCCTGGAACTAAGTGGTCATAATTCAGTGCAATAGCTGGGGAACAAGGTCGTATGAATATAGTGTAGTAGGTTGAGACTTGCTATGCTTTTTTTCTTCTTTTTTTTGTTGCTCTCAACAATCTTCATTTAGTACAGCATTGCAGTGATCAGCTGGAAGATCAGCAACAGTTACAGTGTTATGTTTTCCCACTTTTTCGTTGTGAATTGTCCTAGCATCTTCACTACTGCTTTAAGAGTTTACTTCCCTTTAGGCATGAGAAAAACTAAATCATGCAGTACATCCGTATGTAGTTCAACAGGAATGAATCCTGGAAACTGTACCCAGATGGTGCCACTTGAGGCCAAAATTCTTCTTCTATATTTCTATTGTCAGATGTCGACTTGCCTGTCACTCTCTGCATCTGAAAAGATCTGAACATGTGTCCCTCTGTACATGGGTTGTCACTGTAAATAAATTCAGTGTAGCCTGCCACTTGTGTATTTCATAAACATCTGACCACAGCAGAATTTGTAGCTGGTGGCAAGCATGTCTTTTTGGGTGGGAATGTGCTAAGCATGTTACGTTTGCTTGCTTATTATGTCAGGTCAAACCCCTCTAAGCTCTAATTAACCATCATCAGTGGTGCCTTGCTGAATAAAGATAGAGAAAGAAACATGATGCAGTGGTCACTGGCGGTGGTGTGCTGGTGTGGGTCAGCGCATGTGCACCAGATCAGATCTAGACGAAGTTACAATGGAATCAATCGATCAGATCTTATCCCCAGAGTGTGGAGGTTGATAATAATCATTGATTTATGCAGAGACCGGTGAGCATTGCCATTGCCCAGCGGCCAGGTAAAGAGCAGAGCAGGTAGGTTGTTGGCCTGTTGGTCTCCACATCGCTTTCGATCTCCAGTCTTGTTAAGTCTCGGTCGATGCTATATGCGTGAAATCTTACATTTGGGTACGTCCAAATTTTTATTTTTATTTTTTTCTTTTTCTCTCCTGCATGCTGCATGTATATCACTTGACTGAGTCTTGATTAAAATCATCCGTGCAATTTTTTTTATATATTTTTTTGCATGTTAAATTTCAGTCAAGTGAGACCTAGCCACGCCCTTCAATCTTTACCTATCTATAGTACTACTACAATAGTACCTCACCTGATCAGCCTGATTTGGATTTAGCAGTGAGGCTGAGCCGAGAGGTCCGGGGCAGCTGAGGAAGAGCAGGATGGGCTTCTCCTTCTTCGCCTCTCGCGCTGCCGCCAGGTTCCTGCAGGACATCCGGCGCCCCTCCTCCGCCGGCGTCTCCACCGCGGCGCTCCTCCTCACGGCCGCCAGGTGCCTCCCCCACCCCAGACCCCCTCCGACCCCCCATGTCCCCTCTAATAAAGTTCTTCCATTTCCCTCCCTTTTGTTGCGTGATGATGGTGATCCACTGTTCCTTGCCGCCCCTTTTGTCTGCTTTACCCTTGCTCTTTTTGTTCTTTCTCATAGCTGTGTCCTTTGTCTAGCACTCTACGATCCAGATAATCTTAGCCAACAGGGAGGTGATGTTCATGGAGTGGACATCCATCCATCCATCCGATGTGCTACTCCATGAACAGCCAGCAACCCCTGTACTTGATGAACAGTCCTTTTTTATCCGATTTTTTGTCCATAAAATCCAATCCTGTTCTTCCGGATCGAGGTGGTTGGCAGCATTTGCGAGCCTCAGAGATTTTCTTCACTGGCTTTGCAGCGGCGGAGGCATCGTGGCCTATGCCGATTCCGCCAGGGCGGAGGAGGCTCCGGAGCCACCGCCCAGGAAGAAGAAGGTGGTGGTTCTCGGCACCGGCTGGGCCGGCACCTCCTTCCTCAAGAACCTCGACTCCTCCCGCTACGAGGTGAAGGTCATCTCGCCCCGTAACTACTTCGCGTTCACGCCCCTGCTCCCCAGCGTCACCTGCGGGACCGTGGAGGCGCGCAGCGTCGTCGAGCCGATACGGAGGATGTTCGAGAAGGTAACACCGTGGCTGCTGAACTGATGCTCTTGTGCTTACTGTTATGCAGAGCTGTGGAGTAACACAGTGGCTGGCTGCTTCTCTTGTTCTTCTTTTTTGCAGAAGGGGAAGGATGTCGCGTATTATGAAGCAGAGTGCTTCAAGATCGATCCGACGAAGAAAGCCGTCCACTGCCGCTCTGCCGTTGGGACTAATTTGGATGGGAATGGCGATTTCATGCTTGATTATGATTACCTGGTCGTCGCTCTTGGGGCTACTGTCAATACATTTAACACTCCTGGCGTGATGGAGCATTGCCACTTTCTGAAGGTAAAAATCTTGTGCAGCATTGTGTTGTGTGTCTCTTTTTACTGTTCTGCTTTCTCTCATGTTTCAGTCCTGAGATGTGTAAGTTATTCTGTTTAATGTTCTGCAACATCTTCAGATATATTGTACTGTAAAGTATTAGGAAATTTACATTCATGGGACTACTATTAGCCACATCTTGTACTTACAGCCTCACATTGTAAAAGCCAGGAAGTGGAGGATGCCCAGAAGATTCGGAAGAGTGTGATAGACTGCTTTGAAAGGGCGTCAATTCCTAACATCAGCGAAGAGGAGAAAAGGAAGATCCTTCACTTTGTGATTATTGGTGGTGGACCTACTGGGGTTGAATTTGCTGCGGAGTTGCATGATTTTCTTGTCGAAGATCTGGTGAAGCTGTATCCTGCAATTGCACAATTTGTGAAGATAACAATTATTCAATCAGGAGAACATATATTGAATACGTAAGTCGGTACTAAATTACCATATTATGAGGGTTGAACGATCCTGCAGTAATAGCCATGGTTCACTTGCATTGCGTGGTATATTCAAAGAACTATTATGTCAGGCTCTCATCGCTAACAACATGTTTTGGTATGAATTAAAAGCCTCCAGGGGAATTAATGTATCGGTATGTCAGTCTTCGTTCCCAGATAATGAGGATTGTACTGCTGGTTCACATCTACTCCCTCCGTCCCATAATGTAAGACGTTTTTGCAAGCTATGTTGGTTTACAAAAACATCTTACATTATGGGACAGAGTAGTAGCAGACTAGAAGATGCATGCTGCAAGTACTGAGGTCCCCAGCAAATCTCCTCCTGGATAATTCTTAAATACTCTAAGGAAAAAGTGAATAACAATTTGGGATATTTTCCATGTTCAGGAAAACAATTTAGTCACTAGAAGTGGAAAATATATCCCAGTCACTGATTCCTTACCAGGATAGATAGACCAAAACCACCTTACCCCCAAGCAGTGCCAGTGTAGGATTAATTCTTACCAAATCTTGTTAGTAGTTTTTGGATTGTGGCGGTTTCTTCCGTGTTATTCCCCCCTTCCTTTTCTTTTAAAAATGAATGTTCCTAACTGCTATGAAATTATCACGCTTACTGTAGATATTGTGATTTTGTTGGGGAATTGGACGCTTGATTTGACAAGGGAAAAATTTGCCCACTGTTTCAATATCCATGGCTTTGTTTGTAGCATCAGTAGATCTTCTCTTTTCTCCATGTTTATTGTGAGATGATATATCTGTTTCATTCATGTAGGTTTGACCAAAGGATAGCTGTGTTTGCTGAATCAAAGTTCCAAAGAGATGGCATCGAGTTGAGTACAGGATTCAGAGTGATAAAGGTCTCCGATGATTCAATTACAGTGAAGTGCAAATCATCTGGTGTAGAAACATTGGTGCCGTATGGAATGGCTATTTGGTCTGCGGGTATTGGTACTCGCCCCGTCATTACAGACTTCATGAATCAAGTTGGTCAGGTTGTTAAATCTGAATCAAAGTAGTGTGTTCAGGTTACCAAGTTATGTTTAACTTCTAACATTTTGTTGACGAATGCAAATGTTCTCTCTTTCAACAGGGCAAACGACGTGCCTTGGCAACTAATGAATGGTTAAGAGTTCCTGAGTGTGATAGTGTCTATGCAATTGGTGACTGTTCTTCAATAAGTCAAAGGAAAATAATGGTATATGTAAAGCATTTCATAAATATTTTTGCACCCTCTTTGCATTTTCGAACTTCCTAGGCGGAGATATCATAGGAACAGCTACACACACCGCACTCAGAATTATCACTGCACTGTTATGGTTTCTTGGTAGATCTGTCATCGGTGTCAAATTAGTCATTCTATTGGTATGCGTGTACGTTCCAGTTTCCTCCATATAAGTATAGCGAAGTTTATCACGCTGAATAAATAAGCACACTGAACATCTAAGTTAGCAAAGTTCAGTGCATGTTTCATCCTCCCTCTGACACGTTTGCTTTTGTTTTTTGCAGGAGGACATTTCAACAATATTTAAAGTAGCAGACAAGGATAACTCTGGCACCTTGACACTGAAAGAAATAAACGATGTTCTAGAAGATATTTGTATAAGATACCCTCAAGTAGAACTGTATATGAAAAGTATGCACATGGTCGACATTGCTGATTTGATAAAAGGTGGCGTAGGTGATTCCAACAAGGAGTCGATGGTGGTTAACATAGAGGAGTTCAAAAAAGCTCTGTGTCATGTCGACTCCCAAGTTAAAACTGTTCCGGCGACTGCTCAGGTTGTCTCTATTTCCATAGAATACATTGGTTGATGATATTTTAGAATAGATAATGTTTTGGTCCGTGAACAACCCATTTGTGTTTGTGCGGATACTCCCTCATTGTTTCTCTGATATTTGTCAGGTTGCTGCGCAACAAGGGTATTATCTTGCTGACTGCTTTAACAAAAAGGATCACTGCGTAGAGCATCCAGAAGGTCCGTTGCGCCTGACGGGGTCAGGGGAGGGGCATCACAATTTCCGCCCATTCCGGTATTTAGCTTCCCGTTACAGCTGTACTCGTACCCTCATACTCACATCTTCTTTTAGGCCTGAAAGGCATAACCTGTACTTCAAACTTTGCACAGCTTTGGGGTCACATCATGACTCTAGAGAGTAATCAATTGCTGTCAGTGATTACCTACTTGGATAGGAGCGGTCTGTACCTAAAATTGCTTAATAAATACTGTTACATATGTACAGTTGCTCTTTCAATTATGCAGCATTCAACAATTAGGAAATTAGCAATATGGTTACCTAAAACCCTCTCGGTTTCTGGTTACCATACTTAAACCTATTATCTCCATGGCACCTTTCTAGGAAGAACATGCTTCAGTTGCTATATGGTTATCCTTTGGCTTCAAAGCAACCTAGGTTTGATTCATTACTAGAGCAGTGCCAGACTTCTTCACAAACTTTCCCAGTGGGAATACTGGGAGGGAGTTGTGGCTAGCTTCATTTTGATCATCAGCTCTCGCGTCATTATCTTGTACACTTGCTCATCTTTTGCCCTGGCATCAAAGGTACAAGCATCTTGGGCAATTCGCGCCCTTGGGCGGGGAGCAAGCCGCGGCAGAGCTCCCGGGCGACTGGGTCTCCATGGGCCACAGCACCCAGTGGCTTTGGTACTCGGTGTACGCAAGGTAAGAACCATGACTGACCCATCACCATCCACCACTCTGTCCGAAGGAAGAAACCATGGCAACTGAAATCCGCCTTATCCACCTTATTCGCCTTATCTTCTTCCTGGGTCGTTTAGCCGCAACTGAGATCGTCCCTTTCCATGAATGCATGAGCAGCAAGCAGGTGAGCTGGCGCACTCGGGTCCTGGTGGTATCCGACTGGACCCGGAGGTTCATATTCGGGAGGGACTCGAGCCGGATCTAGGCACTCGATTCCAGGATGCAATGCAGCAAGACCTCTCTGTACAGTACGTATTTGATTGGGCAAATAAGCAAGCAAGGCTGTCTGTCTGTTGATTGTTCCTTCCCTGTCCTGCCAACGGAGCCATCATCCTTCGTCTGCTGCATGTGAATATGCGATGGTCCTCTTCTCTTCTCTGGATGTGGTTGGTTGTGAATCTGAACTTCTGGAGCGTACCTGGGGCGACGAACTGACCTAGTGCCCACAGTTCATTGGTAAATGTGCAAAATGCGTGTGAATTTGGTGTACATGGCTCTGTTTTTCTTTTTTCTTGTTTTGAACTGGCTCTGCTGATTTTCGTTCCATGTTCATTTCATTGTTAGTGGACCCCCTCACATCTTGTGGGGATAATTATAAAGAACAATGTAGGTTATTCTCTCCATTAACATCGGGTTTTTTTTACGCGTCCATTAACATCGGGTTTTTTTTACGCGTCCATTAACATCGTTGATCTGTATGCAACGTCGCACACGATGGTTTGTTTGGTAGCAGTAGTCAGTGCTGGTTTACGCTGGAAGAAAACCGCCAAATAAGAAGTAGATGCGACTTTGGCCATCAGTGAGCAGCAGTAGCAGTAACAAGTTAACACAGTACTGTACATGATCACTTGGCCAACTCTACGGGTATCCGTGAGAACGTACATGATCACGTGGTGATTGGCGTGTACGTGTACTGTATTTGTCTGGTCCTCCTGGCCAGATGGATACGAGTGGGGGCTCGGTACAACGTACTTTGTACCACACTGGGCGGGCGTCAGTGACAGTGAATGATCCATCTCCTACGTTAGATGTACAGGCCATTCCAGGGTAGAACGAACCTACCACTGCCAGATAGCTGGGCCCAGTGCAAGCGATATTTAACATGCTCTTTATACAAAAGTAAATAAACAATGTTTGAATTTTTGGCCGGAAAGAGGACGCATTTGCCTTGGGGGTTAACCCAAATTTCCAAAATGGTGGGCTCTCCCCCTGCTACTGAGATTAGGTATGGCAGCTGCGATCCCAATGCACTAGATGTATATACCTATCCGCAAAAGTTAGTGCTTGTCCCCGGAGCTTTTCAGATTTCATCAAAGGAGAAGAAGAAAAGAGCATTTCGAGAAGAACATGTAGGCCTCCCACCCTAACCCTTTCCAAAAAGAATGTCTAGTGCAGGCTTGAGGTGTGAGGTTCAAGACATACCTGATAGATAGTTAGATACACACTACAATTTTTTGTCTATGACCTGCCGACTCGCTTTGTTTCGCGGCATGCCCTAGCATGTAAGTAGCACAAATCTTTAGCAAAATTAAAGAAAGAACACGTTGGTGGTGCTGCTTTTAGCAAAACACTCGTTGCTTTGATTAACAATTCTCTAACCAGAATACTTAATAACCTCCTGGTTTCCCCTACTAGCTAAGGGTGGAGCTTCCTTAGTGCCAAAGGGGGGCATATGCCCCCCTCCCTGTAAAAATTGCTTAACGTGTCACACGTGGGAATAGGTATTTGACATGTCACGTTACATTTTTCCATGAAAATTCAAAAGATAGTTGAATTAAACCAAGAATTGGAAGGGTAGGAGTGAAAGATTTAAACTAGAAACTACAAGTAAGCGAAAATAATGCTTTTTGTAGCAATGGTTATAACATTGTAAATTATAGTGATCTAATGCATCCTTTCATGCTCAACTCCATATTATATTTACAAATATCAAGAGTACTCATTGCCAAACATTTGCATGGAACATGCGGGAACCATCATGAAGGCTTTAGCTGCAAAGATTGCACTCATGGATACAACAAAAGGGACATGTGTGACATCTGCTAAGGGACACAACCTAATTATATGGTAAGTCATCACTGAGCTTAACTATTGTTCAAACACCGTGGTAAAGAAATTAGAATTTTCTGCAAAAGAGGACTATGACCAACGGAATATGCCATTTTCTGCAGATTTGGAAAGGGGACTATGACCAACTTATATATGACCAACGAAATATCCCATCCACACCCCAGCAATATGCCATTTTGTTCAATTTAAAAGGGGACTGATATCACTGAGCTTATCCAGCCCACGGAATATGCCATTTTGTTCAAACACCGCTGTAAAGAAATTAGAATTTTCCCCTGCAAGTAGAAGTGCACAATTGTTACTTGTCACTAAAAACGCTAACTATTGTTAATGAAAATGCATATTATTTATTGTACAATATTTTACAACAGCACTTCCAAATCTGCACCTAACCATATATCAAGTATTGTTCCTAACAAACTACATTACAGTAAATTCCGCCACTCCATTCTGAACCTATATCAAACTACAGTACAATAATTTCTGAACCTATATCAAACTACAGTACGGTATTTTCTGAACCTATATCAAACTACAGTACAGTATTTTCTGAACCTATATCAAACTACAGTACAGTATTTTCTGAACCTATATCAAACTACAGTACAGTATTTTTTGAACCTATATCAAACTACAGTACACATTGATCATAACAGGATAATGCACAGGGGAGCACACAACGACATCACACATTGATCATAGGCCCAAGCAGGCATATTTACGTGGATGAGGTTCATGAGCACATCAGACGATAGACTACAGAGCACGAACAGGTAGACGTCAACAGATTGCAAAGCTCGTTTACATATAAGCTAAATGTGCTATTATTTCTAGTGAAAAACCATGATATTCCAATTCCTGTTTGTAATGTTAAATACTAATTAAAGAACTGTGGGGCAGTGCTTCAAAACTTTAAATTGCAAAAGCAATAAACCTGGGAAGCAAAGCCTCCAGGACATGCATAGGAGGACAACTCACATCAAAAATAGAATATGACCTTTTATGCTAGTCAACCAGAAGGCCAATTGAATATACGTAATTAATTGCTATCAAGAGAGCCAAAGCAACACATGGATTTCATTTTTTTATTGGATGAAGCGCATAATGTATACTGTATAAACAAATTCAAAGTTCAGTTATGGTCAACCATACCTTGATACAAGTAGGTCTAATATTGCAAACTGTAACCGCGATGTCGACAAAATAAGCTGCACATCGAGCACTGAAATATCATCTGCACATCAGAGACCTTGCAGGATGCTCTATCCAATTTGTTGTGAGTCCAGAATATGCTCTTTCTTAAGATTAAAATCATATAGATAAAAGATGTACAAAACAACAGACAATCAAAACCCAGTGCTAGAAGTAAGGCTCCTCATAGTAAAAAAAATCATGTTGAGCAAATCTTGACCTTTCAGGATGCTCTATCCAAGTTGAGAGATATTTTAAAGCAGTAAATGGTGTTTGGAGTAGCACTTGACAATGGCATAGGAATGCTCATGTGTACAAATTTCATGGTAATTAGAGAAAGTAGCAAAGCTCAGGTGCACATGGGTCCACAACACCATATTGCAAATCAACCAGAGTAATAGACATCATTACTTTGGATAACCTATAGCCGAGTTACATTGGATACGGATGCTACTGCAGTGAAAATCTTAGTATCACACCATTGTTGACAAAAGATAGGAGGGGCTACTACTGCGTCATTATATTATTTATAAGCAAAAATTTACATGAGTAATTCTAAACTCTTAGCTGCCCACAATCTGAATTGTCAACAGCCATATTCAATTCCCTTTGATAACCTAAAGACACCATGCCCAATGAGAAGAAGACAAATGAGATTAGAGTGCAAGTTACTGAATCATATATAGGATAAACACCTCCTGAACCTGTTTTTTCTGAGTAGGGGCCCGCCTCACCTTGTCGTTGTAGCCTACAGGTTGGCGCTTGGGGGGGAGGGGGGGGGGCATGGAGAGGCCAGGGATGTGGTTCTCCTGTTGCAAGCGCCGATTGGAGATGCAGCAGGCCAAGGGGCTAGCAGCATCTCACTTCTTCCTCGTCTTTTTTTGGTGGAGACCAAGCCTCTCCTTCTCCTAAGCGCCGTGTAACAGGGGGAGCACGCACCAACGATCCTCGAGTGCAATAAAGAAGGAATGAGTTAGGCGAGATAAGCAGGGGTGAGGGCGTTATATACTGCCAATTTTTGGAGCAAAGATAAGCCGAAACTAACAGCGTCAGATCAACCAAACATCCAAAACATCTGAACCTGAGATGACAACCCAGAGATCCACATTCCGTATATACTGCCAATAGTAAAACTATCCATCAAACCCAAATCAGTCACTTATCAAGCAAAAACAAGCCAAGACTAACTGCATCCGATCACCAGATGCCATAACACCCAATCCAACAGCTGCCACAATAACAAAGAGATCCCCACTCCGTATATTTCACTAATATACAAACAGTTGTTATGTCCAGTTGACCGTTTCTAAAGCAAAGTTAAGTTGAAACTAAAAGCATCAGACAACCAAAACACCCCAAATTCCATAACCTGAGATCCCATGGCACCCAGTCCAACAGTGAACCATCTCATGAACCTAATTAAGTAGTGTATATATGAACCTAAACAACATGACATAGCTGAACAACAACACGAATAGCAGCTGCATGCGGATCCAATTGATATATAGTAAACAAAAGGCCCAGAAAAAAATCACCTCCAGAGGACGTCTCCAAGGAGCATCAAGTCGCCATCCTTGTCTCCGTCCTGCTCACCGTCTCCACGAAACTCATCTCCTTGTTCCCACACTTGCCTGGCTCTGAGATTCAAATCGTCAGAAGCCCACCAGAAGAGCAACGCATCGCGTGCTCGTCTCTGCGGAGCAACGACGCGATTAGCGGTCTACACAGTCTTCCCAACGGGGAGAGCAGCGGCGTCGGTGGCGGCGATGGGTGAAAAAGGGAAGGAAAGGCGGTGGGAGCGCGACAAATCTGAGGCGGCTCACCTCGGTTTGCCCTCTTCCCGGAGGAGCACGAACTTGAGGACACGCTCCGGTCCTCCTCCCGTTGATGGCGAAGCAGGAGGACGGGCGGCAGCAGTTGGTGGTCGATCTCCTCTTCCACCGCTACCCGTTGCCCCTCCACAACCCGAGGGCCGGTGGTGAGGAACGAGCACGACGGGGAGAGCGGCGGCGGTGGCAAGCTCGGCCCGACGCGGAGCAGTAGTGGCCGTGTTGCTTCTCGGAGGGCGGCGGCGCGAGGGAAGGCAACGAAGAGAAGGGGAGGGGGCGGCGGCGGCAACACGAGAGAGAGATGCGAGGGAGAGACGCAGCCCTACCTGTCTCACCGATTGGGGAGGGAGCAACCAATGGTGAGAAGCCACTTGGCCCAGGTTTAGGTGAAATCTCACAAATGCCCTCAGCGGTTCACAGGAATATCAGGCGGTGGCAGTAGATCTTTTCGTCTTGAGGGCGCCGACGAACCGCACACGCCACTTCGTAGACATAGTCGCTGACCAGCGCGGCCCACCAGGGATCGACCCCACACGTCAGCGAGGTAAGACAGTAATTCTGGAGTAAACAAAACCAGTAAGAAAAACCAGATGGACGCTACTATTCATTGTAGCAGTGATCTGGCTTGATCCAATGGCCCAGATCTCTCCCGAGCGAGATCACACGGTCAAGAACGCATCAGACAACAGATCCGACGGCCAGGAATCAAGAGCGGTGAGGATGCTGGGTGGCTCCCAACTAACATATTCCTGGATTTAAGCTTAACAATTAAGGACATCTCACGCATATGGAGGAGGGGGCATGGGTCCCCTTGCATGTTAAGTGTTGTTTCCATATATGGTACCTACATATTGCATACTATTCGGTGAGTATAGCCATCCCCTAGTTTTTTCTCCACAACTACGTCATGTCGGGTGCTCTGGTTGTTCTTCTATACTTATCGTGTTGTTCCTGGCCGGGAAAGGCCATGCGCAAGAATTCATCAGTAAAATGAAAGAGTAGAATGGGTTCAACGCCCTACCCCCAACCCTTTGCTGCCTACTGGTCAT
This sequence comes from Triticum aestivum, assembly GCF_018294505.1. Lineage (NCBI taxonomy): Eukaryota > Viridiplantae > Streptophyta > Magnoliopsida > Poales > Poaceae > Triticum > Triticum aestivum. The sequence continues at coordinate 559,198,232 of NC_057814.1, forward strand.
GGTAAGGAAATCCATCAGTGTAGTGTTTTTGTCCGTTAAGGATGCCTTTGTTACAGTTATGTTTGTCGTAACGTATATTTACAACAATTTTTTTTGGCTTCAAAGCCTTTGTTCTCTCGAGTTGGTTTTTGAAAAGTCTTCTCATTAAGTATATGTCCAAACAAAACGATAATGCTAGATTGTCCGCTTTGTAACGTGGTTTCAAGGTAAGACATCGAAATCAAAACTGACGCAAATTGACCTCAGGCCAAGCTGGCGGCCACATATGTTTCTGCGAGGATGGTTGTATCAGATGGAGCCAGGCAGTCCATCGTCCACTATCTGGCGGATAGTGGAGCCACACTTTGCAATGGAAAGACCTCGATGGCATCCCAATATTCACATTTATTGTGGGCGTGCGAGAGAGGGAGTGTTTACGAGGTACTCCCTTGATTCAAAAATTCATGGTTTTTTGGATATTGATATGGTCTTCAATATTAACTTTTGACCACTAATTTCCACAAACATACGCATACACACACTAGTGCTATCTAAGCTAGGGTGTACTATATTTATTCTACACCCCTAGTAAATTTATATTAAATGTAGTAAAGTTGTGTACAAAAAGTAGTAGTTTTGGAATGATTTTTTTACTATCCTAATTGTGTACAAAAAGTTTTCTCTACAATGTAGTAAATTTGTGTATCTAGCTCTGTCGGAAAAGGCAGTACCTAGGAGGCGCTTAGGCACGCTTAGGCGCTAGCCAATGACCAAACGCCTCGGCTAGGGCATTAACGAAACTCTAGGCAGGAGAAGCAAAAAAAATTGCCCGTTGAAATGTGAAATCCTGCTTTATTGCACAAATATGCCAAAATGGTCATATTTCAATGGCAGTACTTGGTAGTTTACTCACTTATTTGCTCCAAGTTAATATAGGTACACATAAAAAACCCTAAAACACCCTGCTATCCAAATTATATGTTCGCCTAGGATGTGCCTAGGGCGCTTAAGCGCCATCTAGACGCTAGGCGAAGGCCAACCACCTCGTTTACACCTAGCGCTTTTTCCAACCTTGGTATCTAGTAAAGAATAATGTAGAAAATCTGTGGCTTGGCTAGTAAAAAAGGTTATTCCAAAATTACTACTTTTGTACACAACTTTAATATATTTTGTGAAAATATACTATGCGTGTAGAACTATTCTACACTATCGATTAGAATAACACAAGAAAGTTACTATATTATAAATATACTTTTTGAGATAAATCTAAACATTTCATTTACAAGTTTTTGATCTAAATATTTAAAATAACATTTGTTGTTGATATTTTTTTACATTAAGGCTTGTCAAAGCGACATGTATTTTGTGATATGAAGGAATCATACTCTATAGACACCTCAATATCTTACGATTGACTATGTTTTATATGGTAGTTTTGGGTATCCTGCTAATAGACCATCCTTATGTGGCACATCATTACTAGTCTCTTAGAGTGTGTTATCCACAAACAAGGACAATCAAACAGAATCATGTGACAACCACTAAGCTCTTCAAATATTGCCCTTATTTGGCGGTTTCCATCCGAAGCTTGTACTCCCTCCGGTCCTTTTTCCTCTGCATATAAGAATTGTCTGAAGTCAAACTTCGTAAAGTTTGACCATATTTATATGAAAAAATATTAACAACTACAATGCTAAATTTATACAATATGAAAATTGAAGTCATGACGCATCTAATGTTGTTGATTCCACATTCTGAATATTGGAATTTTTTTCTATAAATTTGGTCAAAGTTTACGAGGTTTGACTTCAGACAAATCTTATATGCGAACTAAAAAGGACCGGAGGGAGTACCAGATTATGTAAACCATTGTCACCATGTATACAATACCCCAAAGGATGAGTTAGGGATGATGCTAGGGTTCTTCGAGGGTCTGGTGGAGAGTAACTTGTGACCATAAGTGTAGGCAATTAATGGTAGATCTTTTCAATAAGTAAACATATCGACCCACAAGAAGCTTAATGAATTGCTAAGTGCAAAAATAGTAAAGATCGCCCTAAATGCTAAACGATGTGACAATGTTACGGTTTGTGACGGTGGAGTTGCAATGAAATGTGAGTAACAATAAAATAAAAACGTGTAAGAGTGCAACAAAGGGCCAATCATTAGTAAGTCTAAGGACAAGCCAGCTGTGTTATTTATGGTGATCAAACATTTCTTGAGGACGGCAGAAATATCACATAGTTGTTAATTTCATAATGATTTGCATTGATTATTATTGCTTGCTTGGTGTTGTGTGGATATGTACTAATTCTATGTGCTGCAAAACCATTGAATCACACAAACTTATGATTTTGCTCTCATCAAGCATCTGAAAATACTAAAATTTATTAAGGCATGAAGCCCAACTATAGACACCTCCTCTAGGGTCCCTATTCACCCCATTTAACTTTCAAGACAAGTGTAGTCCCATACTGCTAGTTGAGGAGAAGAAATACCAATATATAAGATGAGTTGTTCTACTTGTACTTGTAGCATGAGGAAAAGGGAGCAACAATGCACACACACACTCACTTGACTCAACTCGCCACAGAATGCGTCCATCGCTTTTCATGAATTGAGTTCAAGCTAATGTTACGTGGCTTGTTGAAAGAACTAAAAAAAATGCTGAGCAATGCACTGCTAATACTCTGGGTATACGTGTCAATGCCCGAGCTCGTTGATGACACGTTCCTTACTTTTCCAGTTTTCTTTCAGCGCATGGCAGTTTGTAGTTTTCTGTGCTTTTCAGATGTGTCCCCATGCGCCATCTCAGTTGAAAGTATGCAAACAAGAGAGTCTAGTGATAGACACATATTGTACACCAAATTTGAACTCACACAAGCTTGCCAAGTTTTTTGTGCTGTGTTCTCCGTTATCCCACTCTCGGCGATTTCATGCAGAACCGTACGGGGGAATAAGCCTCCGAAACATAATTCTTTGTGAACCTACACCGGGTGAGGGGTGATACATCTTTTAGGAAGCTTCTGAAACGACCGCGCGCTTCTAATCGACTACAGTGTCGACGACGGATCATCGGCTTTCACTACTTCCTCTAGGAGGATGGTCACAACATCTTCCCACCCATAGGCGGTGAACCTGTTGCGCGGGGGCTTCCAACGAGCTTATATTCTTTGAACCATTTTTTGTTGGCATTCACGCTTGTTCTTTGTAAGAATTTGCTAAGAGGTAATAATACCAGTGGTGCTTGAACTTGTCATGGATGTTCACTTTAGTGCCTGAACTTGAAAAATACGCCGAACTGGTTCTAAAACTTGGCATGAATGTGCAAATACGGTGCTAATCCCATTTTTAGACGTAAACTGTGCTACCGTATTTCGCTGGCGTGACATAGGGTCCATTTGTAGAGACGAAAAAAGTTTATTAGTTGAAAATCATGTTTTTATGACTAGTGGGTCCTGCTGTCAGTACGCTAATATCTTGTGCTAGCCACTCCACCGGAAAGCCTTATGTCCCAAATTTCGCCCCTTTTGTTAATGTACTGTAAGCACTAGTAGAAAATTGGGCTTTGGTCACATGGCAATATTCACATTAGTCCCGGTTCAGTCACGAACCGGGACTAATGTGAGCATTGGTCCCGGTTCGTGCGGCCAGGGGCCTGCCGGGCCTCGTGGGGGCATTGGTCCCGGTTCGTCCGGACCCTTTGGTCCCGGTTGGTGGGACAAACCGGGACCAATGGGCCACGCTCCTGGCCCACCACCCTTTAGTCCCGGTTCATAACACAAACCGGGACTAAAGGGCTGGTCCTAGTTGCGGCCAGTGTTTAGTCCCACCTCGCCAACCGAAGGGCGCTCACACCAGTTTATAAGCCCGTCCCTCTCTGCCTTGTTGAGCTCCTCTCAAAGTGAAAATAGATGCCCTTATACAGGGAATTTGACCTAAATTCACAGTAAATTTCTTTGAATTTCATAGAAATTTATTATGAATTTAGGTTGAATTTTCTCTATAGGCGCATCTATGTTCATTTTTTTATAGTAAATAAAAATAAATAAACCTTAATAAAATAAAATAAAATAAACTATAGTAACTAAAATAAATAAACCTTAATAAATTAAATAAAAATAGCAGCAGTAAAATAAATAAAAAATAAATAAAATAATTAAAGTAAAATACATAAGTAATTAGAAATAAAATAAATAAGTTTTTTGTTGTAAGTAGAAACAAAACAAAACAAATAAAGCAAAAGAGAAAACAAAAAACAGAGAAAAAAATTATGCCACCTACTGGGCCACCACGGCCTGAATACGACTTGAAACCCATCCGTGGGCCAGGATTCAGGCCCGCAGAAGGCCCAGTAGGCCCCACAGGCAAAGAGAACGGTTAGGCCCGAAAGCCTGCAGTTGAGAGGAGCTCGAGAGGGTGGGCGCAGCAGCGCTTATAAACCACTCTCGAGCCCTCTCAACTAGCGAGGTGGGACTAAACTTTTGACGCGGGGCAGCACAAGGCCTTTGGTCCCGGTTGGTGCCACCAACCGGGACTAAAGGGGGCATTGGTCCCGGTTCGTGGCACCAACCGGGACCAAAGGCCTTTAGTCCCGGTTGGTGCCACGAACCGGGACCAAAGAGTTCCCTATATATACCCCATCGCCACAGCAGAGCACTCCACAGTGCTCTGTTTTTTCTGGCCGGCGAGGGGAGGGCATTTGGGTGCTCTAGCTCACCTCCTATGCACATGAGGTGTTCGATGAAATGTCTGAGCCACACTAGTTAATCTTTCTCCTCTCGAAACTCGACCTCCGAGCTCCATTTTCCCCGAGATTTGTCTAGGTTTAGCGGTCCGTCACGTCCCGTCCCCGTCTTCACCGCCGTCGATCGCCCGCGCCGATCTCGTCGCCAGCACCACCGTGGTGAGCCTCTTGTTCTTATCTTCTTTCTGAAAGGAAAAAATTCTTACTTTAGATAGTTACTTGTCTAATTTTGTTACTTTTATTATTCCTTCTTATTACATAGTGCGATGGTTTTGGTATCCGCCCCCGTCGGCCCTCGTCCTGTCTATGATTCGGATGTGGTATATATTATCTTTTTATAACTATTTGGTTCATTTATTGTTTATGACAAATATACCGACCAACGTGACATAGATTTTATTTATCTAGGAGGTGGTTGAACCGGAAATTCTAACCGACCCTATTGTCGAGAGGTTAAATTTAGTTGAAGAAGAAAACAATTACTTGAAGGAAAAAATAAAAAAATTGAGGAGGAGAAGATGATATTGGAGTTGCATGTTGCGGATGTCGTCGATGATCACAAGATCAAGATGGATGCAATGCGCTTGAAGATTAGAAAGATTAGAAAATATGCCATTCATACCGAGGCTTGGTATCATTATGCCGTTGGATCAATTGTTACCTTGGTTGCGATTATGATCGCATTTGTTTTCGCATTGAAATGTTTTACATAGTTTCAATGTATGGTTTAATTAATTAGATGCTCTGGAGAGCTATATATATGTTGTTAGATGAGAACTATGTATGTACTTTGGTTTTAATGTGATGATGAACTTCTATTAATTTGGTCACTTAATTATCTATTCATGATGTTCTGTAATGGTTTTTGACACACTTAATTATATATAATGCACGCAGATGAACCGGCAATGGATGTACGGTGACAGACACACCTCCGAGTACATTAAGGGCGTGCATGATTTTCTCGAAGTGGCTGAGGCAAACAAGCAGAATGGTTTTATGTGTTGTCCATGCCCTATATGTGGGAATACGAAGTCTTACTCTGACCGGAAAATCCTTCACACCCACCTGCTTTACAAGGGTTTCATGCCACACTATAATGTTTGGACGAGGCACGGAGAAATAGGGGTTATGATGGAAGACGGCGAAGAAGAAGAGGACGATGACAACTATGTGCCCCCTGAATACGGTGATGCTGCAACGGGGGAAGCTGCTGAAGATCAAGAGGAACCAGACGATGTGCCCAATGATGCTGCAAGGGGGGAAGCTGCTGAAGATCAAGAGGAACCAGTGCCCGATGATGATGATCTCCGCCGGGTCATTGTCGATGCAAGGACGCAATGCGAAAGTCAAAAGGAGAAGCTGAAGTTCGATCGCATGTTAGAGGATCACAAAAAAGGGTTGTACCCCAATTGCGAAGATGGCAACACAAAGCTCGGTACCGTACTGGAATTGCTGCAGTGGAAGGCAGAGAATGCTGTGCCTGACAAAGGATTTGAGAAGCTATTGAAAATATTGAAGAAGAAGCTTCCAAAGGATAACGAATTGCCCGACAGTACATACGCAGCAAAGAAGGTCGTATGCCCTCTAGGATTGGAGGTGCAGAAGATACATGCATGCCCTAATGACTGCATCCTCTACCGCGGTGCGTACAAGGATCTGAACGCATGCCCGGTATGCGGTGCATTGCGGTATAAGATCAGACGAGATGACCCTGGTGATGTTGACGGCGAGCCCCCCAGGAAGAGGGTTCCTGCGAAGGTGATGTGGTATGCTCCTATAATACCACGGTTGAAACGTCTGTTCAGAAACGAAGAGCATGCCAAGTTGATGCGATGGCACAGTGAGGACCGTAAGAAAGACGGGAAGTTGAGAGCACCCGCTGACGGGTCGCAGTGGAGAAAAATCGAGAGAAAGTACTGGGCTGAGTTTGCAGCTGACCCAAGGAACGTATGGTTTGGTTTAAGCGCGGATGGCATTAATCCTTTCGGGGAGCAGAGCAGCAATCACAGCACCTGGCCCGTGACTCTATGTATGTATAACCTTCCTCCTTGGATGTGCATGAAGCGGAAGTTCATTATGATGCCAGTTCTCATCCAAGGCCCTAAGCAACCCGGCAACGACATTGATGTGTACCTAAGGCCATTAGTTGAAGAACTTTTACAGCTGTGGAATGGAAACGGTGTACGTACGTGGGATGAGCACAAACAGGAGGAATTTAACCTGCACGCGTTGCTGTTTGTAACCATCAACGATTGGCCCGCTCTCAGTAACCTTTCAGGACAGACAAACAAGGGATACCACGCATGCACGCACTGTTTAGATGACACTGAAAGTATATACCTGGACAAATGCAGGAAGAATGTGTACCTGGGCCATCGTCGATTTCTTCCGACCAACCATCAATGTCGAAAGAAAGGCAAGCATTTCAAAGGCGAGGCAGATCACCGGAAGAAGCCCGCCATGCGTACCGGTGATCACGTACTTGCTATGGTCAATGATTTACACGTAATCTTTGGAAAGGGTCCCGGCGGACTAGCTGTTCCGAATGACGCTGAGGGACACGCACCCATGTGGAAGAAGAAATCTATATTTTGGGACCTACCCTACTGGAAAGAGCTAGAGGTCCGCTCTTCAATCGACGTGATGCACGTGACGAAGAACCTTTGCGTGAACCTGCTAGGCTTCTTGGGCGTGTATGGGAAGACAAAAGATACACCTGAGGCACGGGAGGACCTGCAACGTTTGCACGAAAAAGACGGCATGCCTCCGAAGCAGTATGAAGGTCCTGCCAGCTACGCTCTTACGAAAGAAGAGAAAGAAATCTTCTTTGAATGCCTGCTCAGTATGAAGGTCCCGACTGGCTTCTCGTCGAATATAAAGGGAATAATAAATATGCCAGAGAAAAAGTTCCAGAACCTAAAGTCTCATGACTGCCACGTGATTATGACGCAACTGCTTCCGGTTGCATTGAGGGGGCTTCTACCGGAAAACGTCCGATTAGCCATTGTGAAGCTATGTGCATTCCTCAATGCAATCTCTCAGAAGGTGATCGATCCAGAAATCATACCAAGGCTAAGGAGTGATGTGGCGCAATGTCTTGTCAGTTTCGAGCTGGTGTTCCCACCATCCTTCTTCAATATCATGACGCACGTCCTAGTTCATCTAGTCGACGAGATTGTCATTCTGGGGCCCGTATTTCTACACAATATGTTCCCCTTTGAGAGGTTCATGGGAGTCCTAAAGAAATATGTCCGTAACCGCGCTAGGCCAGAAGGAAGCATCTCCATGGGCCATCAAACAGAGGATGTCATTGGGTTTTGTGTTGACTTCATTCCTGGCCTTAAGAAGATAGGTCTCCCTAAATCGCGGTATGAGGGGAGACTGACTGGAAAAGGCACGCTTGGAGGGGACTCAATAATATGCAGGGACGGATATTCTTGGTCTCAAGCACACTACACAGTTCTACAGAACTCTACCTTGGTGACCCCGTATGTCGATGAACACAAGAACAGTCTGCGCTCCAAACACCCGGAGCAGTGTGACGACTGGATTACATGTGAACACATCAGGACTTTCAGCAGTTGGTTGGAAACACGTCTCAGAGGTGACACCACTGTTTGTGATGAGTTGTACTCGTTGTCCAGGGGACCATCTTCGACTGTATTGACTTACAAAGGATACGAGATAAATGGGAATACATTTTACACGATCGCCCAAGATCAAAAGAGCACCAACCAAAACAGCGGTGTCCGCTTTGATGCAGCAACCGAGAGGGGAAAGGACACATATTATGGTTACATAATGGACATATGGGAACTTGACTACGGACATGATTTTAAGGTCCCTTTGTTTAAGTGCAAATGGGTCAATCTGTCAGGAGGCGGGGTACAGGTAGACCCACAGTACGGAATGACAACAGTGGATCTGAACAATCTTGGGTACACTGACGAACCGTTCGTCCTAGCCAATGATGTGGCACAGGTTATCTATGTGAAGGACATGTCTACCAGACCGAGAAAAAGAAAAGATAAGGAAGCGAATACATCATACGATGAGCCAAAGCGCCACATAGTTCTTTCAGGAAAAAGGGACATTGTGGGAGTGGAGGGCAAGACAGACATGTCTGAAGATTATGAAAAGTTTCATGAAATTCCTCCCTTCAAAGTCAAGGCTGACCCAAGCATCCTGATAAACGATGAAGATTATCCATGGTTACGGCGCAATAAGCAAATGACACAAGCGAAGAAAAAGTGAAGACTTTCTCCCGCAACTATTATGATGATACCATGCCAACTTTGTAACAGACGAGTATGATACCATTGTCCGTTTTGTACACGAAGTGCATCTAGTTTTTGCCGTAACCCTCTCAACTTTCTTGCACATGCTATGTGGATGAAATGATGATACCATGCCAACTTTCAACCTTTTCAGAGTTCATTTGAAATGCTTTTCAATTTTAGGGTCTTATAGCTCAAAATAATTAGTAAATGCATGAAAAATAACAGGCCAAAAATTAAAAATTATGCCACCTACTGGGCCACCACGGCCTGAATACGATTAGAAACCCATCCATGGGCCAGGATTCAGGCCCGCAGAAGGCCCAGTAGGCCCACAGGCATGTACAGAGAGGTTAGGCCCGTAAGCCTGCTTTAGAGAGGAGCTCGACAGCTCAGGCGCACCGCACCTTATAAACAGGTGCGGCTCTCTCTCAGCTAGCGAGGTGGGACTAAACTCACCACCACGCCGCTGTGCAAGGCCATTGGTCCCGGTTGGTGGCACGAACCGGGACCAATTCCACCCTTTGGTCCCGGTTGGTGCCACGAACCGGTACTAATGAGGCTGTGGCCCCACGAGCACCTTTAGTACCGGTTCGTGGCACGAACCGGTACTAGAGTTTCTTACTAAGCAGTTTTTTAGTCCCACCTCGCTAGCTGAGAGGCACTAGGAGCGGTTTATAAGCCCTGAGTGCAGAGACGATGAAGAAGAGGCGCAATGCTCACGTTGCTTAGCTTCAAGCCTTGAGGAATAAGGTAGACTGCATGGAGCTATGTGCAGTGCAGTCTACACTATTCCGAAAGGCTTGAAGCAAATCAACGAGCATTGCGCCTCTTTTTTATTTTTAATAACTTATTACAACTCCGGACTTCTTGTGTTCCGACAAAATAAAATAAACTTTAATAAAATTTATGAAACTAAAATTAACAAAGTATTTTCTGTTCAAAACATTATAAGAAACCTCTAGTATTATTGAAACTAAAATCATATAAAATTGATGCAACTAAAATTATCGAAGTATTTTCTGTTCAAAATCATTAAAAGCAAAAAGAATTTTCATAAAGAACTTTTTTTGATAGAAACTTTAATAGCAAAAAGAATTATCATAAAGTAAAATAAATAAGTAATTAGAAACAAAACAAAATAAAATAAATAAGTTTTTTGTTGTAAGTAGAAACAAAACAAAATAAATAAAGCAAAAAGAAAACAAAAAACTAAATACAGCAAAAAGAATTTTCATAAAGAACTTTTTTGATAGAAACTTTAATAGCAAAAGAATTATCATAAAGTAAAATAAATAAGTAATTAGAAACAAAATAAAATAAAATAAATAAGTTTTTTGTTGTAAGAAGAAACAAAACAAAATAAATAAAACAAAAAAGAAAACAAAAAAACTAAATACAAAAAAAAATGTTGGGGCGCTGTCCGCTGGGCCCTCCAACCCTCGGGTTTGCAAATACATGCCCAGAAGGGCTAGAGGGCTCAACGGGCAGCGCGCCAAAGTTAGGCCCAGAAGCCTGCAATAGAGAGGAGTTCGAGACAGCAGCCGCAGCGGGGCTTATAAACCACTCCGAGCCCTTCTCAACTAGCGAGGTGGGACTAAACTTTTGGCCGCGACGTTCGTGGCACCAACCGGGACCAATGCCCCCCCTTTAGTCCCGGTTGGTGCCACCAACCGGGACCAAAGGCCTCCGCTTCCTGCCCTTTGCGCTGCTGAAAAGAGGGCTTTGGTCCCGGTTGGTGGCACCAACCGGGACTAATGCCTACCTTTAGTCCCGGTTGGTTCCACGAACCGGGACTAAAGGCTTTGCTATATAAGTTCACACTTAGGAAATTTTCAGAGTTACCTAGCAGTTGCCGCCCCGACGACGCCGACGCCCGCCCCGATGCCGCCAGGCTGCCCGGACGCCGCCCGCCGCCCCGCCGTCGCCGTCGCCCGTGCCCGTCGTCGTTGCCCGCGCCCTCGCCGTCAGCCGCGCCCCTGCCCCGACGCGCGCCGCCCCGGCCCGTCCCCGTCGTCGCCGTCGCCCTGCCCGCCCTTCGCCGCCGACGCCTCTGCCCCTGCCCCGACCATGCCGCCGTCGCCTTGGTCAGGGCCGGCACTGCCCCCCTAATTCCTCCATGTTTTTTCTGCACATTTATATGCTTAATTATATGTATATGTATGAGTATATGTATGTGTGTATATCTGTTTATATGTCCTTTTTTTAGATCTTTTTTTTTGCATTTTCTCTGTGTATATGTATGTATATATGTTCTCTGTGTATATATATGTTCATGTATATATGCAAAAGATAGATTTTTAGAAAAGTTAGGATTTTTTCTGTTCATAGATTTTTTTGGTGATATTAATTATTGTAGAATATGCAAATGTTTGTATATTCATATGAACAATGCATTAGGCAAAACCTTTACTTTTTTCGAAATTTTCTATTTGAACATTTTTTTATGAATGAGAGGAAAAAGGAAAATAAGAAGAGGAAGAAAGGAGAAGAAGAGGAGAGGAAGAAGAGGAGAAATAAATAAGAAGAGGAAAAAAGAAGAAAAAGAAGAGGAGAAGAAGAAAGGAATAGAAGAGAAGAAGAAAAAATAGAAAAGATTCTATTTTTTCTTCTTCTCTCCTCTATTCCTTTCTTCTTCTCCTCTTTTTTTTCTTCTTTTTTTCTTCGATCTTCTCCTCTATTCCTTTTCTTCTTCTCCTCTTTTTGTTTCTTCTTCGTTTTCTTATGTTTTATCGGGTCTGTCGTCGTCGATATACCCCTCTCCCGATAACTTCAACACGAGGGGGGGTCGATATACCCCCTCCCCGATAATATTATTTTCCCATGTACGTTCATTGTCGTTGTCGATATAACCCCCTCCCGATAACTTCAACACGTGGGGGGGGGTCGATATACCCCCTCCCCGATAACATTATTTTCCCATGTATGTATGTCGTCGTTGTCGATATATATAACTCCCTCCCAGATAACTTCGACATGATGGACGGTCGATATTTATACCCCCTCTCGACCGTGATAACTTATACCACGGGAGCACCCCCCGGCCCTCTCGCTCGACCAAAACTCTCGATCACACCCAAACCGTAGAAAAAAACGATGTCGGTCTCCTACCCCCTCCCGCCGCGCCCCTACCCTTGAAGCGTTGCTGAGGCCACCCCAAACCCGGAATAAGCTAGGTCTACGTTTGCACTAACCACCTGCTGTCATGTTTGTGTAATAATTGCCATGTTGTAATATTTGCAGAAACAATGGAGCACGGACGAGACGAGCAAGCAGAAGAGGTGTTGGGGGACATAATCTTAGCCGGAGGTGATATCTTGTCGTATCTTAACGACAATGATGGTCTGGAAGAACAGGGTGAAGAAGCAGGCTACGGTGATCGAAGAGTGGAGGAGGAAAGACATGATTATGATGGCTCCGGTGACCCAATGCTGGTGCAAGAAGGAGCCCGTGGTGACGGCTCCGGTGACCGAACAGAGTCCGGCCAGGTAAATATATTAGTTAAGCCTGTGCTGACTAGCTAATTGATGCATTCATTGTTTTGGTATGTACACATATTAATTAACACTCGTCTTTCTTCTTTTTTCTAGCCCTCCGGATCGAGCACAACTGCGGTAAAGAGACGAGGCCCGAAGAGAAAGTTGCGCTCGGATGAAAGGTTTGAGATCACAGCAATCGCGCGCGACGGCCAACCGATTGAACCCATCGGGACAAAGGATGCATTTACTGCTCAGTGCGGGGTTCTAGTTAGGGACAAGATCCCGATCAGCATCCACCAATGGTATAAGCCTAAGAAGGAAGACCCTGAGGTGTCTTATGTCAATGATATGCAGAAAGATGATCTTTGGACTGAGCTGAAGGCAAATTTCACCCTACCGCCAGAGGAGGATCCGGAGAAGCCAGTTAAAGAGCAATTAATCAGGTCTCATGCTCTTAAGAAGATGGCAGACCTATTCAGGAGGTGGAAGAATGAGCTGAAAACGTTTGTCGACAAAGAAGAGACACCAGAATTCATCGGCCGGTATGAGAAGATCAGAGATCACTGACCCGCATTTGTGGCCCACAAGACATCGGAAAAGAGTAAGAAGATGTCAGCGACAAACAAGAAGAATGCTGCGAAGAAGAAGCTTCACCATCGCACGGGGTTAGGTGGCTACCTCAAAGCCCGGCCTAAGTGGGCCAAGGATGAGAATGATCTGCTTGAAAAAGGGATCGAACCACAGACAATGAACTGGACAGACCGTTGCCAGACTTGGTTCTTCGGGGCTGGCGGAACCTTGGACCCTGTATCAGGGAGGTGCATTTGGACGAACGAGCTTTTGAGAATACCAGTCAAGAAGATTCAGCAATATATCAATGCAGCGCAGGAAGGGACGTTCGTTCTAGACAGAGAGAACGACGAGCTCATAATGGCCCTCGGGAATCCTGAGCACCCTGGACGGACACGAGGCACGCCAGGCTCCGTTCCGTGGAAGGCTGGTTTTCCAGACGCAGGCGGTTACAAAAGCCAGGAGAGGAGGAAAAAATGGAGCAGACCCAAATTCAGAAGCTGCATGAAAGGGTTCAAGCGCTAGAGGAACGAGACAGCAATCGACATGCCGAAACTACCCCCGAAGCTACCCCGCCATCTCAGCGGAGAAGTAGCGTGGCTTCCACCGAGCTGCTTCAGCTGGAGCATGTCTTGACGGCTCCTGCTAGCTACCCCGTGGATGCTATCACGGAGTCTCAACATTGCCACCTTATGGCGCAATGGCAGAACTTCAAAGTCAAGGCAGCTGTTGGCTCTGTTTTACCTCCTGAACCCGGCGCAACCTACCATTGCCGGCCGATTCCAGAAGGATATGCTAGGGTGATGGTGGAAATAACGGAGGGATTTGAGGACCTCCAGCTTGACCACCCTACCGGTGAAGGGGAGACTCGGCTGGGTTTAGCTCTGAAGACTCCGTGCCTATGGCGGAAGGAGCTCATCAACCTTCCGAACTGGACGGCTCCGGCGAGTAAGGGCAGTCCGCCTCCTCCTCCGCCTCCTCCTCCGGCGAGTGATCAGGGCACTCAGCCTCCTTCTCCGGCGCGTGGCGGCACTCCGCCTCCTCCTCCGGCGAGTGATCAGGGCACTCAGCCTCCTTCTCTGGCGCGTGGCGGCACTCCGCCTCCTTCTCCGCCTGCGCCGGCGCGCCAGAGCAGCCAGCCTCCTCCTTCTCCGCCTCGTCAGCAAGGGCGGAAGAGACCCGCCGCCGCTGCGGCTGCTCCGGCGCGTCGTAGTCCTTCTCCTCCGCCTCGTAAGCAAGGAAAGAAGACAGCCGCAGCCGCTCCGTCTGCTCTGCCGGCGTCTAGCAGTACAGCTGCCAGAGGCGGGAGGCAATACAGATTCGGTCCTTCTCTGAAGACTCCAGAGAAGTTACCATACGAGAGGACCGAGGAGGAAACCAGGAAGATCGTGCGAGCCGAAGTGACAAACTTCTTTGAAGGGGTGAAAGCAAAGAAACATCCACCTCCGGAGGAGAAGGTAGATCCGGTGAAAGCAAAGCGCACTCTGGCTGCCCTGACAAAACCACCAAAGTCTCCGCCGAGAGGCAACTATGAGCGCATTCTTGCAAAGACATATGCCGAAGCGGAGCGGTCGGGAAGTACTGTCAGTGATCAAAGGTTAAAAGAACGACGAGCTGGGAAAAAAATTGCCCAGCTCGGCGAGCAAGCGAACCAATCGTGCCCCCCGCTCAAGGTGTCAAAAGACATCGTCGCTAATGATCCGAGGATGGTGCCCGGTTATAGCAATCTTGGAGATTACCTGCCCGACAATGTACATTATGAAATCATGGAGGTGGACGAACACAAATACCATTACGGGAAGCCTCTCGTCAAAGATGAAAGATCTCTAACAACGATGATGCGAAGATTACATGATTGGTACATGAAAACCTGCAGAGAGTCTGATGGGATGAGTACTTTGGGCTGAGAGTTAAACCGGAGCATGACCTCGTTGGAATTGAACTGCTGAATGTTCCATTTGAGGATTTCTTCCAGTTTTACAATCAAAAGGCCCTCGATAAAACAACGATCACTTGCTACTATCTGTAAGTAGTACTACTTCTGTCATTAAGTCTCTCTATATAGGTCAGCTCTTTCATTGCATGTATTTATAATTATCCTCACTATATTATGCAGATTGAAGATCACCGAATTGAAGAAAAGACAAATCGGTGATATTGGGTTCATTAACACAAATCTCATAGATGCATATACGGTAGAAAAACATCCCAAAGAAGCCGATGCCAACTTGCTACAATCGTTCGTATTAAATCAAAACAAAGATATAATACTCTTTCCTTACAACTTCAAGTGAGTGTTACTGTCTTGTGCATATTCGGTTTCCCTTATTAGTCCAGGTTATGGTAATGTAATTGATGACTTATGCATTCATGCGCAACTTCCACTATATTCTCCTAGAGATTAAGCTTGAGCAGGGAGTAGTAACCGTCTTAGACTCGAGACGAAAAGATCCCCAGGACTATGCGAACATGACTCAAATGCTCGAGAAGTAAGTTAAATCGATCATTATCCACCATATCAGCAACTTTGTTCATTTCCTGATATCAAGTAATTGTTTTCTTTGTCTGGCAGGGTTTGGAGAAAATTCACCACAAAAGCTCCGGGACTGCCGAAGAAGCTGCAATTTAAACACCCGAAAGTAAGTACTATAGTAGCATGTTCCGCGCATCTCCTAGTGATTCAAGCGTTAGTTTCATCAATACCATTTAGCATGCTTGCTTATCAGTTTGATTGACCTCTATTTCTTGTAAAGTGGTTGTGGCAGGAACCCGGGAATAATTACTGTGGATACTACGTTTGCGAGTCCATCCGCTACACGACCTGTGAGCGGGGCTACTCTGAAGAACAATATGAAGTGCGTAAGCAATAATATTCACAATTTTATTTTATTACCATCATTTGTGTTGAGTTTCATTTATTCATATATATATATATATATATATTGACCCCCTTCTTCAACTTAGATGTTTCAGAAGCGGGATGAACTCCTAGCACCAGATCGTATGCGAGGAATACAAGAGGAATTGGCTGCATTCTTCCTTGACCACGTGATCGCTGAAAACGGAGAATACTATGTGGACCCTGTGTTCTTACAATTTAATTAGGAGATTGTATTGTAAGAGATAATTATTGTATATATGTAGCCGGTAGTGTCGGATAGATATACGAGAACTTGTTGTTCGACCAATCTCTCGGAGAAGGAGAGGTGGTCGATATCACTTCTCTCTGTATGCATATGTTCATGACGATCTTCTGTTTCCTTCATTTGATTACTAGCTAGCGTGTCTAGTCCTCTCCATACGTATATAGTACGTAGCGTCGACCAAGCACGGAGATAAGAGAGGACACTTCTGTCTATTAATTAGCTAGCTAACACAATATATGAAACACCTAAATTAACCCCCCAACCCCCCCTTTCAAAACAAAAAACAAAAACCCCAGCCCCTGAAATGCTGACGCGTGGATGCCTATTGGTCCCGGTTGGTGACACCAACCGGGACAAAAGGCCCTGCCTATTGGTCCCGGTTGGTGGCACCAACCGGAACCAAAGGCCCCCCTGCCTGGGCTGGCAGCAGAGGCCACGTGGAGGACCTTCTGTCCCGGTTCGTGTAAGAACCGGGACTAAAGGGTTAGGGCTTTAGTAACGACCCTTTAGTCCCGGTTTGAAAACCGGGACAAAAGGCCCTTACAAACCGGGGTAAAAGCCCCTTTTCCTACTAGTGAAGGTAAAATTTGTGTGCTTCTTAAATGGGCTGCAGTTAGTACTTCCCATTTAGCACATACTAATTTTTTACTTCTCTCATATTAGCACATATAATTTTTTTACTTGTCTTAAAAAACATATTATTTTTTTACAAAAACTCTAAAAGTTTGTATAAATTATAATCACAGTAATACAAATCCTACCACTCTGCATTTTGACACTTTAACATCAGTAGATTATAATCATAATAATAAACTTAGATTCAAATATTCGTGTGGTACTATTAATTACTTCATGGTAAACAAATATTCATGTGCATGTATTATTTTGAAAAATCTATAAACCAGGCACCATGCCATGTCATGGGTTATAAATATTTGTGGTACATAATCAACAACCCCGTGGTATACAAATATTCATGCGCACACAAAATAAATATATAAATGTATGCAATAGAATAACTTACTAAAAATGTTCCTGTATTTTTTAGAAATATTCACCTATGATTTAGAAAATACTAAATTGTGAATACAAAAAAATTATGCATGTGTGGCTTATATTTAATTTATAGAAATTTATGAATTACAACATTTACTAATATTCACTGGTGTATAATTTGGCTTATATTCTTAATTTTTATATAATTTAAATACAATCCATGAGTGAATATTCATATATACATTTTAATCTTAAATTATGAATAATTTTTAATTATACAAATTTTTTCATAAACAACATATTTATGAATTACGAAGATGTGCGTATAATTACTCAAATGTTTGGATAATGAAAATAAAATTTATGAACCTTAATTTTTAAAAGAAAATTATATTATTTTATATTATAGATGTGTTAAATGGGCTACACTGACTGAAACCCATTTATGTAGCGCAAGGGTTTACCTTACAGTACATTAAGACTAATGAGCCATAATTTTCGTGCCTAAAAAAAGGAGCCATAATTTTCCAGTTAGACGTATCCAATAGAGTGGCTAGCACAGGCCGCTTACACGTATTCAATTCCTGGTGTCCACTGTTTTTCTTCAAATTTTCATCATGCACTGACAGGGCGGGACCAGTAGTCATACACACATGGAATTAAGCTAAAATTCTTTTTCGTCTCTACAAGTGGGCCCCTGTGCCATGTCAGCCAAATACGATGGCATGTCAGCACACTTTACGTCTACAAAAAGGATTAGTGCCGTATTTACACGTTCATGCCAAGTTTTAGCACCAGTTTGGCGTATTTTTCAAGTTCGTGCACTAAAGTTCGTGTGTATTTAGTGTACTATACAAAATGCATCTGCTTTTTTTTCCTTCCATGTTTCTTTTTTGAGAAACCCATGTTTTATTTACCTGTTAGTGGGCCCCTATGCCATGTCAGCCAAATCCGATGGCATGTCAGCACACTTTACGTCTACAAAAAGGATTAGTGCCGTATTTACACGTTCATGCCAAGTTTTAGCACCAGTTTGGCGTATTTTTCAAGTTCGTGCACTAAAGTGAACTTCCATGATAAGTTCAGGCACCACTGATGTTATTACCTCATTTGCTAAATATTTCTAACTTGTCTGTGTGTGATTTCCTCCGTCAACACAATTGTTATGTGGTACGGTATGTTATTATGCTCGGAGCCTTGGGCGAGCGAGCAAGGCTGCCTCTCTTGTTCGTTCCCTTCCTGTCCTACCAAGTGCCAACGGATCCATCATCCTTCTCCGCTGCATGTGATTGATTATGAATATGAGACGCATCTACAAGTGTCACTTTGGTTGCCGCAGTTTGTGCGCGCTTTTCACGCGAAGCTGGGGCCAGAATGTTTTATCTTGTTCGTAATAAATGTAAAAAGTTCGTGTGTATTTAGTGTACTATACAAAATGCATCTGCTTTTTTTTTCCTTCCATGTTTCTTTTTTGAGAAACCCATGTTTTATTTACCTGTTAGTGGATTTATTTTTTCAAGGGCCGACCAAAAAAATAAAATAGACATGTGGGTGCTGGGATTCGAGCCCAGGTCTCCACAGCCACAACATGGAATTCTAACCACTGAACTACAGCCACATTATTTACAATTGAATTTCTGTCAATTTATTTAATAATTATTGTGGGTCGAGTAATAATCTAGGTTGTTTTCTACCCCCATGCAATGCCGCAAGCAGCACGTTCTACTTTACGCTCGAACATGACACAAATTAGTAGTACTATTCTTTTTTCTTACAGCTAAAATTAGTACTAGTTGCATGGGACCTGAACTATCAGTGACCAGTTGTAGGCTAGGCTGGTGGCAGCAACAGTAACAGCAAACATAACTAGTTCTGGTTGGGAACCATCAGTGACTGTACGACAGTACGAGTAATAACCGTAAAAAACGTAGTAGTAGCAGCACATCAGATGGTGATCGACGACGATGGCGTGTATAGTACTGTATTTGTCTGGTCCTGGCCAGCCAAACGGATACGAGTGGACGTGGCTCAGTACGCCGTGGATCGCTTTTGTACCACACGGAGCGTGAGTGAACAATGGTCCGTTTCCTACGCCAGATGCACGTACATGTGATGTACATGTACGCCGCTACAGGGTACTACGTACCGCAGAGCGGGGCCCACCATGTCGGTTCTTGTCAGTTATATCGGCCATCGCTGAAATGTACCGAGATTTCGGCAACCAGTTCTGTCGAATGTCCGATCTTTTTTCTTGTTTCCATAAGAGCATCTCCAACAGCCGCCAAACACGCGGTATGCTAAAAATCAGTTTTCAGCGCGTCGATCGTTTAGTTTGGCGCGGCGGGAAGCGCTGGCTCCAGCACCCGTGGTAAAATGCAGCGCGCGCTAGCACAAACAACATATGCGCTTCAAACACAAGCAAGAAGATCAAACACAAATAAAATAAATCAACAATAAATAGTTCAGTTTCATTATTACAACTCAAACAAATAGTTTATCTTTCAATACAACAAATAGTTCAACAATACAATATCAAACGCATAAATCATGATGCTTTTTGTCGGCCATTCCAAGCCCAGCACTCCTCAATGAGATCCTTCTGAAAATCATCATGCGCTTCAGGACGTCGAATGACATGATAGGAGGCAATAAAACGGGCCACCCTTTCAGCCCTCCGCCGCACTCGCACGGGATGTCCCAAGAGCTCATAATGAGAGTAGTATATATCTTGGCCACGCTCATTCTCGATGATCATGTTGTGCATGATCACATAAGCGTGCATGATGTATCAAAGCATCTTTTGATTCCAAAATCTAGCCGGTCCTCTCACAATAGCAAATTGGGCTTGCAAAATCCTAAAAGTTCTCTCCATATCTTTTCTAGCCGCCACCGTGCTTCGGTTTTTTATTAATGTGCATAGCTAGGATCATTGCAAGATCCTCCTCCTCTTCCATATCAAATTCTTCTTCGAAAGAATCATACGGCGAACTCATCTACAATATTCAATTTAAATTAGGCTTTAAAAACTACAAACAACATGCATCAAATTCATGTAAAAATATGAAGTTGAAGCAATACATACCTTGCGGGCGTTTTGTCAAACACCTTGCGGGCGCCGAGCGGCAGTGGGCGGCCGGGCGTTGTTCGTCGGAGGACTGCCGCGCGCGACGGGCAGCGGTGACTAGAGGGAGACGGAGGAAGCCGCAGCGGCGCGGGGATAGGCCGAGAAAGCGCCGGAACGATCGCTGGAAGAAATGGGGTGGCGCGGGCGGCGGCGCCGCATGCCAGTGGCTGGATGGGGCAGGTGGAGTTGCGAGCGAGCGCTCGAGAGTTCAGCGCGTGGGAGCGGGCGCAGCAAATAAGCGGCGTGCTATGGCGTTTTGGCCCGCGCGCTGAACTAGATATGTTGTGCGCGCGGTTTTTGAGCGGTAGCGCGCGTAAAAAGGACTAACTTTTCAGCGTGGCGCTTATATAGCACGGCTGTGGGAGATGCTCTAACCAATATTTGCATGGTTTATAAAAGACGATTATGGATGAAACTGGTCCTAATTCGAGGGCCACTGAACTTTTTGCTCAGAGAGAGAGGATGATTTGGGGTTTCCCAATTTTCAATTTTCCATGGACAACGCTAACGCCCACACGTGTGGTGGGAGTCAAACCCGCCCACACGCCCTATAGCATACAGACTACGTCATGTCATCGCATGCATGCATGTGAAAATCTTTTTGGATTTTCTGTTTTTAAAATGTTTTATCTCTTAAATGAAAAATCCGATTGAAGATCCGTTTTCACCATTAAATCCCTCGCGACGAGATCTTCGAAACTAGATCTCATATCAATATATTTTGACGAAACTTTTTTTGGGTTAAAAGTTGCTGTGTCTATTGCACATGAATTGCCATGATATTTACACTGAAATTGCCATGATATGTTTCAGCTATTTTCTTCCACATTTAAAAGTAAATTTTGACATATTATAAAACAAGGAATTAAGAAACTAGACTTGCCATGCATCATAAATTAAAATTGTCATGATACATGCACTTAAAATTGCCATGGTTCATACAAAAAAATATTTTCATGGTCAAAGTACTGGAATTGCCATTATCGAAAAACTAAAATTGCCATAATCTACAAACTAAAATTGCCACATGGCAACGTTAGTTTAAGCACCATGGCAACTATAGTGTAAACATCATGGCAACTTTTGGAAAAAAAAACATTTCGTCGAAACATATCAACATGGGGTCTAGTTTTGAAGATCTCGTCGAAACGGATTTAATGGTGAAAACGGATTTTTAATTCAATTTTTAATTAGGAGATAAAACATTTTTAAGCCGAAAATTAAAAAAAATTCTGCTGATGTTATCTGTTCATACGTGGCAAAATGAGTGGTGATGGAGGCGTGTGGGCGATGTGCAAATACCCACACGTGTGGGCGTTAGTTTTTTCGTTTTCCATAATGGTGGCCCATCTCCCTACTGTACTGAGATTAGCCACAAAAGCTGCGGTCTCAATGTACCAGACGTCCCTATGTGCAAAAATTAGTGCTTGCTCCTGATCTGTTCAGATTTCATCCAAGAAGAAGAAGAGAAAAGGAGCATTTCAAGAGGAACATGTAGGCCTCCCGCTCCAACTCTTTCCAGAAAGAATGTCCAGTCCAGGCTTGAGGTGTGAGGTCCAAGAAACACCTGATTAGATAGTTAGATACACGCACACTTGCGCGTAGATCTTTTTTGTCTCTGATCTGTCAAAGTTCCTTCGTTTTGCAGCATTGTCCCGACCCGAAATGCAAAACAACGATTCTTAGAAGAATTTAAAAAAGAAACAGTTGGTGGTGCCTCTTTTAGCAAAACACTCATTGCTTTGACTAACAATTCTCTGTCCGGGATGCTTAATAATCTGCTGGTTTTCCTTACTAGCTAAGAGAGGAGCTTCCTTATGGCCGAAGGGGATGCTAGGATTAAGTATGTTAATTAAGGGTTATATCTCCACTTGTCCAAACCATCGAGCGGTTACTTTAGGCAACCGGTGCAACTCTTGTAACAGTCACGTCCCATCAGGAGCTATAAATATATAACTTGTCATCATCAATATACAAAACTCTTCTCTCTCTCTTGCGACTGACTCTGTGTCTTTACTTTAACACGTTATCAGCATGCTCCCGGCAGAGCAACCCCATCAGCCTCACCGCACGACGTGGAAGACAAATGGTAGCGACCCAAAGAGCGGCGGGACCCATGGCTGCACAAGCCACGACCATATGGAGCCACGTTGCTGACAGAACAACAAAATGTTGCCTTATAGTACATCATAAGGCATCATATCCATCAAGATCTTAAATAAGAGTACTTGGAGGATGAATCTCCTAGTGCCCGCAAAACGAGGTATGAAGCCTAGAAACTCAAACCACGAGAAAGGCATATCACAGAGTTATGCCGCACCCCACGATATCTGGTTATTTGTATCAGCAATTCCTAGGATGCAAAGGACCTCAAGGGTAAAGGTTCAAGTCTTC